>NC_041229.1:1200800-1238275 GCF_002837175.3 Physeter macrocephalus
TGGCCGCTGAGCCCGCGCGTCCGGAGCCTGTGCTCCGCAACGGGAGAGGCCACAACAGAGGGAGGCCCGCATACCACAAAAAAAAAAAAAAAACCAAAAAACAAACAAACAAAAAAACAAAAAACGTCTTTACCTTGTGCCTCTAATCAGAGACTGAACCGCTTGGGCACAGGACCTCTCCTCCCGCTCCCCGAGTGAGCACACGTGGTGTCGGAAGGGATGGAGGGAGTCAGGACCCCTGAACGCTGGTCTTTCACGGCCGTGCCTGGCTGCGTGACCTTGGGTGCGTCACTGGACTTTTCTCAGCCTCAGATTTCTTCTCTACAAAAGGAGGTTGCACTGAAGCATCCCGTAAGGTGCCTGCCAGCTCTGATGTTTTGTAATTCTAATGAGCACTCAGAAAACGGGATTGATTGCAGCCAGCCCAATCAATGGGCTTGAAGCCTGGTGTTTGACCCATTTGCTTGTGTTTCTCACCTCTGAAGATGCGTCTTCTCAGCTGGATGTGAGGCCTTTCGTGAGGTCACTTTCACCAAGCCTTGTTCTAGTCCCCGGTGCTGCTCAGTCCGAATTACAGCAGGGAATCCATCAGGCCCTCGGAAGGGGCTGGCTCAGCCCCTAGAAAAAGGTCTTCTCTGTCCTGGTTCCCGCCCTGTGGAGCAACGGGGAAAGTGGGCACACTTTTTACATCAACACTCACAGGTTAGAAAGGGGATGTGGGAGAGAGATCAGAGTGCAGGAACTCTAAAGAAAACATAAATCAGAGAAGTCGGACGCCTGCTGGGTTTGGAAGGAAGAGAGCGGGCGAGCACGCCCGCTGGGAACTGCAGACTCAAGTGGAGAACGTGGCGGCCCCGAGGACGGCGGCCTCCCCAGCCCTGCACGGAGGCCGCAGTGGAGACACGCACAGAACAGGGCCTCCGGCCGTCCCAGCACGGGGCACTCACACACGCTGATGGAACGGCAGCTCTCCTGCTTGGGGTTCCAGGGTAAAGCTTCTCTGCTGCTGACCTTCAGGCAACGCCCTTAGTTGTCTCTCGCAGCAGTGCTGTCTCTGACTTGACAAGGGACGGCTCGCCCCACCTCCTGGCATCTTCTGTCTCCCCAGAAATTCACCTGGAACAAAACAAACCAAACCCACCCACGCATCTCCGAGGGATCACGGCGACAGAGCAGGTGCAGGAGCTCGCAGCTTGGGGCCTGCGGGCTCCTGCAGCGAAGCCCCCTGAGGCCCTTGCTCATCACCGCTGGGCACCTGGGGGCTCTTCCCAGGGGTCAGGCCGTCTGCAGGCCTTTGGGAATTTACCCTCTCACAGCTCTCCTGGGATTCTTCGTTCTGCTCCTTAAGACTTAGGCAAAGTAATTCATAATTTGGACTGAACCGAGAGTTCAGACGTGTGGCTTGTAGTCTCTTTGCTCTGGACTGTGGGAAATTGGACGAGACATTTTCTGTGCTGGGGCCTCAGTTTTTTTCAGGTATGAGGAAGGAACTATAATATCTGCCTTAGTCACAACACAGGACTTTTGTGTGGTCCAGGGCACTGTTGGTAGAGATAATTTAGAAAACAGGAAGGACTGTCATGCTAGCAGAAGGTACTGTTACTCTATCATGGTGCTTCCAGGTGGGTTGGTTCATACTTGTTAGAGGCTTACTGTGTTTGGTGAAAACAACAGCCCTTGTTCTCAAGGGGGAGAAACTGGTGCCAACTTCCGATCCCTAGGAAGTGGTCCCCCAGCCGGTTTGGGCTCAGCAGGGAAGAGGCCAGGATTGGTTGTGGGTGTCTGTGTGGAGGAGGAGGCTGAGGCAGGAGCTCGGCCTACTCAGTCATGGTCCCTGCAGGGAGGGGCTTCGTGTGGCTCTCCTGGGTGGGGTGGGCAGGCAGGGCGGTAGTTAGAATTAATGTCCTTGCTTGAAGGAGCCGAGGGAAGGATTTGTTCTCTTCCTTTTGGGGGCACGGTTCACACCACTGCTTGTTCTGGTCAGTGTCCACAGACTAGGCATCTAGGGCAAGTGTCCAGTGGTGGGAATGAGAAATGCAGGAGATGGATATTATGCGCCTGGGGCCAGATTTCTGGGATCAAGTCTGAGGGAGCAAAGGAAGTGGGTGTAGGTGAAAGAGACAGGAAAGAGGGAGGGGTCAAAGGGCAGGTTGGGTGAAGCAGCAGAGAGTAAAGGGTCTGGGAGGCAGGGAGGGTGAGCCCCACAGATGGTAGGAGGTCAGGGAAAGGGCTGAGCTGACATCAGACAGAGTCGCAGTCAGAACCCGTCTCGGTACCCCACACGGGGCCTCCTGGTGTCACCGAGCAGGACCGTATGGGGCCTTCCCGGGACAGGCCCTCGCCTGTATCCTCTGCTGGGCTCCCCTCTGAAGGAGCCAGATCGTAGTATCTGGTGCACACTTCCTGAGTTGTTTTACAGATGCTAAAACCACCACCAAATGGAAGATGTTAACTACCTGATGACCCCGGCCTCCTGGAGCCTCAGGATTGATAATGTTGACCCTGTGACCTCACCATCAACCAACCAGAGAACTGTGCACGAGCTGCTCTCATGCCCTGCGACCCGCCCCCCTCACCTGGCCTCTAAAAATGCTTTCCTGAAACCCATTGGGGAGCTCGGGTCTTTTGAGCACTAGCCGCTCTGGACTCCTTGCTTGGTCCTGCGGTAAATGCTACAGTTTCCTTCACCACGCCTCCATGTCGGTAGATTGGCTTTGCTGCACTCGGGCGAGTGGACCCAAGTTTGGTTCTCTGCCTGTGGCCACCCTTCTTCAGAAATGCCGGGGCTGTCCTGTGAGGACAGCCCCATCCCTGGTCACGTCAGTTATCTCTCTGCCCAACGGGACTACCTGCCCCCTTCTCTCAGGGGACCGACCGTCTTCCAGACAGTCTCCAACTCAAAAGACCGTTTCTTTATTCCTTTTACTTAGACGTGAAGCTCTTCACAGACACGTGTGAAAGGTGAGGTCACTTGCTTATCTTCCCAGAGAAGGAATTCGGGGGTCAGTGAGGCCACGCACCCTTTCTAAGGCCCCTCGACTCGGGCGGTGGCCGAGCGCAGCAGCTTTGGCGCCCAAGCAGTGCCGTTCCGCCGCCCGCTGCCTGCCCACCACGCCAGCTCCATCCATCTCTCCTGCCTCCTTGGGGGTCTCTCAGCCTTTCTTAGTCTTCTCATGTAAGGTCCCTGTTGGCCATTTTCGCTTCTGTATTTTAATGGTTTGAACTAATTTCCACTTTATTTTTGTATTTATTTTAACACAATCACTTATAATGAGGCTAATGACATTTTGTCTCCATGGTGGTGCATTTTAATTTGGTCTCGGAAATGTCAAAGCGATCAGGCAATTTGGTATCTCGGAAACACAGAACGTGGCGGTGACAATAGGCCCTTCCATCATAGCATCTCCTTGTTATCTGCAAGCTCCCGGGGCCGCCCTGTCCCACTGGGCCGCGTCGCGGCACTACCGTGGACGGGGACAGTGGTAAAACATCGCCAAGACAAAAGGTGAGGCTCATGCAGACGGGCCCTTTCCAGAAAGCACAGCGAACACAATTAATCAGATCTCAGCACTCAGCAAAATTTGCCACTTTGGAAGTGGGCGTTATTTTCCCGGTGGCATTTCTGTGTCAACCCTTGTCCTTCCCTCCATCCTGCGGTTCTCCTCGGAGCTGCCTGCAGTCACCTTTCTCAGCGCTTTCCCGTTCTTTCTTTAAGACAGCGCCGGCTGTTTCTGGTGAAGTAAATAGTCTAGGCTTTGCATCCCCGAGGTTTCTACCTCATATTCCTCTTCCTCGTCCTCTTTTCACAACCTGTTAAAAACGTAAGAAACATTCTTAGCTTGCAACCCATATGGATGGTCAGGCAATCTTGAATTGGAGTGTGTTTAGGGAAGCGTTTAGCGGGTATTTGGTTGGCCAGTTGAGTCCCGTTGCTTTCAGCGAGGAGGTCATTGGAGTCTCTGTCCCGTGTAACAGGGCCCCGAGCGGCCAGCTGGGCTGAGGTTGGGGTGGGTGGACTGTCTGATGGTTTAAGTGTCGGCAAGCGTCTGCAGAGGTTGCTGACTGTGGCTTTGCTTTGACTGTGCCATCCCGGCTTGGCGGGTGTCCGTCAGGAGGCCTGCCTTGTCCCAAGTTTGTCTGAACTTGGAGCTCTCGCCCTAGACCTGCCCATCCTGCTCTTGCATCCTTGCCGCCCAGCTCTCCTCTAGCCAGCCTCCTCTGCACCCTGCTCTGCCCTTGGCAGGAAGGAGACGTTGTTTCTGCAGACGGGCTGGTGCCGCTGTCTCGGCTGAGAGCACCAAGGCTTGCTCTGTGGACGCTGATCTTTGAGATGGAAGCAGAACGGTGCAGGGGAGAGTCTGTGGTGAAACCTGCAGGGCAGGGCAGGGCAGGGCAGGGCAGGGCAGGGCAGGGCAACTCCGGCCTAACCCAGACCCAGCCTGTGTCCTAGGAGGCGGCTCTCACTGGCCTCTGTTTAGAAGCCACTTTGTCAAATTCTTTGCCAGCTTTCCCATGCAGTAAAGATACTTTATCTCTATAAAGCAGCAATAAGTGGACAGTATAATATATTTCATTTTTAATAAGGTGTTGCCAGTTGCACAGACTCTGTAGAGCAATTAGTGTCGGAAGCGCTAAGCAATGGCGAGAACCGCATTCGTGTTTACAGATGGGAAGGATTTACAGCTGCGTTTGGAGGAGCGAAGGGCGGGGGAGGAGATGCTGACCAGCTGAGGTTAGTTAAATCCACTGCCCGCCCCGCCCAGTGTACCTGAAACTCCCTGAAGGCAGGCCCTTGACGGTGCTGCGAGGTTCCTTCCTGGGGCTGGGAGGCCGCGCTGGCGCTCACAGGCTCCTGGCCCGGTAAAGAACATGGGTTTAGGGCTCCCACAGATGGAAAAGGCAGGATGGGGGCCTGGCCGGCGGTAGTTTTAAATGTAGGGAGCCGACATCACTGTGGAGGGGCTCTGGAGCCTGAAGGACTCTGGGGTGGGCGGTGTGTCCAGTTTCGCAAGAGCCCCACGTGGTGAGGGGCAGCGTCACTGCCAGTTCACAGGTGAGGAAACCGGCTCGGGGCAGTTCTGCCCACCGGTCACTGAAGGAGAGCAGCCCAGCTCCCTCCTGACACCTCCTGAACCTTTTCACCCGAATGGAAGCACAGCAGCCTTTGTGGAAAGTGGGGAGTGAGGAGAAGCTTCTGGAACCACAAGGAGGGTCAGGGAGTTTCCATCTGTGAAACCTCCATCGGCATCCCAAACAGTAGAGAAGCATAACTTCTATTTTCTTCGTAGTTTCTGCTATCCAAATACTCTACCATCGACATGTGATATAGTCCTAACCAGACCATACAGAGGGCTGTGTGCATTCCTCCAAGTGTGGGGGAGGGAACAGGAGCCCTTTGGCTACAGAGGAAGTTCACTGTTTTGACCTTTCCTGGGCCCCAAGGGGAAGTGCATTCTTTGAGATCCTGAGATTTTTTGAGAGTCACACCCAAAGTTCATCCCTGTCCTGGAGGCAGACCCACCGACGACAACGGACAGGGGGGTGAGAACAGATACCTCACAGCCGTGAGCAAGGGCCGTTCATCTGCTGCCTGTTGTAGAAGAGATATTTCCAATAACTGAAAAATCTTCCAGGAGGTCAGAAACAGATGATCAACAACGCCAGCAGAAAACAACTGTTTTAAAATCTAAGGATCAACTCGATCTGTAGCATCAAAGGAGAAAAAGCAGAAACCACCGCTCCTCTCAAGTGGGCAGAGACAGCCTCTGTGAGCACCGACCAGGGGCCACACCTGCCTCGCCACCAAGACCCGGCCGGCGGGACCGTGGCGGCCACTCCGGCGTGATCTGGATGGGCTAGCTGCTGTCACCAAGAGACCCCTGGCTCCTGTGAGCTTCTCGCCCGGCTGTTGCACTACTAGAACAGGGGGTGTTTTGCGTATTTAATCGCTCCAATGTCCTTTCACTGACATGATGCCCTTTCTGGGCGAGTATTGCCTGGGTCCTTGGTGCCACTCCCTGGGCGGGGGAGGGCCAGGCAGGGAGCCTCCCTCATCCCACCCCCACCCCCTCCCCACCCCCGGGGGCTCCCATCAAGGGAGGGAACAGAGCCGGGAGCCTGCGCGCCAGGTGGCTCCGAAGGCTCAGAGGCTGCCAGCCACCTGGAGGAGAGAAATCACGCCGCTCAAGTCTTCCTCCTGCTTCCAGCCAATTTCTACTCCCTTTAATTCAATTCCACTTCTCCTGACCCCAGCAGGCTGGAGTTCCAGAGTTACTTTCAACAGATAGCACCAATTACCGAGGTGTGAAAATAGAAACCTTCGCATTTGGAGAACAAACCCAGAGACGGGACTGAACTGAACTGAGCAGGAAGGTGGAGAGAAGAGAGGAGTCTGGGGGTCGGGGGGAGGGGAGGCAACTGGCAGGCAAAGAGGAGGCTGCAGACAGGGACCACCCAGAGGGGCCCCCGGAACCGCAACAGGCCAGGGAAGCACGCGTGCGGGGGCACCTGGAGCTGGGATGGTCCTCATGGGCCTGTGCCGGCGCCAGCCCGACCCCTCTGGACGCCGCGCTGGACAGAGAGCCCCGAGCCCCAGTGCCCCGGACGGGCCGTACACCCTGCGGGGAGACCCTCGCCCGCGGTGGGGGAGCGGGACCAAGGGCAGAAGCAGAGCCCAGACGTCCTGCCTGGCTCCCACGGGCAGCCCGTGGTCATGGCAACCGTGCACACCCTGGGGGGGCCTTCACCCTCCCGCAGGTTTCCTAGGAGCCCCCCACCCTGTGCCACTCGGCCTGGGGTGTCCAAACACACAGCGGGTCCTAGTTAACGCTGATCAAAATTAAATCTCGGGCTGGTCTGTGCTTCTGTGGTTGAAATTAACTGGTTCCATGACTTTTTTATATCGGCATCCTGTCCCCTATAAAACGTAAATGGAGTAGGTACCCAGCAAATACTTGAACTAATGTTTTAAATAAGGTGTTCCGCCCTCCATAAAGCCTGTCTTGTTATTTAAGGAAAGATGACATTCCCATGGGATGAGCTTGGAACAGTAATGCAACGAGACTACCTTTCCCCCATCCAGCCCGACTACCTTTCTCCCATCCAGCCCCCAGACCAGGGACGACCGGGGGAGAGTTACTCTCCGTTACACACCCACCCCCTCCCCAGGGACTGAAGGGGGTGCTTCACCGGAAGCAGGTGCAGAGCCTCAGACCTCCTGCCAGGCCCACGCCGAGACGGGTCGGAGCCTGAGAACATGGCCCAGCGTCACTTGAACTCCTCGGCCGGGCACCAGGACCTCCGAGAAGCTGAGGCCCTTCCTCGCTGGCCCAGGGTCTTCACCTCCACCCACCGCCAGCCCTGGGTGGACTGGGCTGAGGGTCTCGTGCACGATTCAGGGAAGTGGATCCACAGGTGTGTGTGAGTCCACGGACACACCCTCAACACACAGAAGCATAGGAAGAAAAACACAGACGCCTCTTCTCCCTCCCAAGGAGAATCATAGCATCATCTTCAGGGAAGAAATTAATCTAAGAACCTTAAGCCAGATCCTCGGACTTTCTGTCCAGATCCTGCGGCACTTCACTGCAAGACAGGCTTCCCTCAGCGCTTCTCCTTCAGGGCCGTTTGTTCCTGTGTTTGGTGTCCAGTGAAATGCGCAGCCAGGATTGCTGATTCAAAGGCTGTAGCAACACTTGGGCCCATCCCCTGTGAGAGGAGAAATACTTCTTGACTAGACTTAGGGTGACCGGCCATCCTGGGGTGCCTGGGACGGACATTCCCCAGGGTGCAGGGTTCCCAGTTCCGAAAGCAGGACAGTTCTGAGCAAACGGGGCCAAGTTGAATAATCTAGCTTAGATATGATTTCTGAAAATGCCCCCATCCTTAGCAGCAAGGATGGGGCAGGAATGACACAGAGTAAAAGGAAGCAGCTGGTCTGAAGGCGGAACTGCAAAGAGGCTCCAAGTTCTAAACTCCATAGTTTCCTCATCTCATTTCTAAAGACGTAGAAAATGAGCTTCATAGAAATTTGTTTGCCTAGGAGTCAACTTTACGTGGCAGAGTTGACTTTGAGAGTCAGATCGAGGTTGAATTTCTAACCTTCCCCCACTCCCGCCGCATTTCTCCCTGGGACCCGAGCTAGTTACTTTTCCGATCCTTCGTATCAGGCTGCAGCCCGTGTGCTCTGTCCGCCCAGCATCCGAGGTCCGCTGCACCTGGTCCTGGGGTGACGGTTAAGCTTCATAAGGTGTGTAAGTGGGTGGGCGGAGGGCTGAGGGAGGTGGTCTCAGGTCTCGGGGCCGGATCAGCAGGGCGGGCGTCTGGGAAGGGCCTTCGTGTTGCCATGTGTGTTCTTGGCGGCGCTCTGCTCCCGGTTCTCTCTCTGATTCTTTGGTCTGTGTGCGTTTCCCTGCCTGGTCTGTCTCCTTTTCTGTCTTTCTGTTGCTGGCCCTTCCGCATTTGGCTCGGGCATGGCCTCTGCTCCACGTACTGACGCAGAGCAGGGAGGGTTTCAGCTCTTCCCTGCAGGGGAGTCGGGCGGGTTGCTCTGAGGAGCCCCAAGTCCCCCCCCCCCCGACTCTGGACCGGACCCTCCCGAGTTCCTGGACCTGCTCAGGTGTTTGGAAGGAAGGGGGGCCGCTGGCCCGCCTGCCCTGCATTCCCCCCAACCCACGTGCAGAGCTGCAACCCTGGCCGTGGCCTGAAATTTACAGGTGCAGCTGGTGTTCTCTCTCACATTGACAGAGGCAGAGGCCAGAGCCTGAGAGGCCCTCTGACCTTGTGCCCTGGTCCCTGGAGATGACAGACCGCGTGCAGTGCGTCCCTGGATGCACTTGCGGTGGGGAGGTGCTGGTTAGTTTCTCAGGACTCGGAGGTGACCCAGGTTTAATAAAGAGGATTAATGGATTTGAGCTAAAGGTCCTGGCTGTTCCAGGCAGATATCCTCTGCCTTCTGAGACAGCGAGCAGGCTCTCGGTCTGTGCCTCCTCTTCGGGGAAATGGCTCACATGCCGCCTTAAAGGGGCCTCCTTTCCTTCCCTTCCCGCTAACCCGCCTGAGGTGGCAGTGTGCCCTGCAGCCCCCTCACAACCAAGGGGCTCCTGGTGACAAGAATAGCAACAAAAAGGACACTTTTATTCTGCTGGTGGCAGATAACCACCTTTCTGAAAAGCATTTTGGCCACAAGAATTGAAACCTTTAAACATATTGCGTCTACCCTTTCCCACGGCAAGTCGACAGCAGTGATTTTCTTGCAGGATAATTAAGGACGCCTGCAAAGATGTGTCTGCCAAAGCGGATGGGGACAGAGATGTGTAGCAGTGGGGACTGAGTTAAATGTATGACACTGCATTTGTGCATTGGAATCATGGGCATTAAGAAAAGATGCTGTAGAAGCGTTTTTTGAAATATGTTCACAAGTTCTAAAACACCATGTGTAGTTAAACTCATTTTTGTAGAAACGTCTGCTGCGTGTGTGTACAGATGAAGGATGTGCGCCTGCATGACTGGGTGGTGAAACTCAGCGGTTTTGTTGTAGTGTTTGACTGACTTACCCTCACTTTCTAATTATTTCCGTAACTGTGTGTCACTTGTAGTGGTAGCAGAGCAGAGTGGGATCTGTCGGGGGCCCGGCAGCTCCTCCGGATGCGCCCACCCGGGCCCAGCCTCTTCCCCAGGAAATATGGGTGCAGCTCCCGACAGGTGGGAGGGGGGTCTCTGGGTGACAAAGCCACGAGCTGCTCAGGGTCACACTTGTGATGACTGGTCCCAGGCGGTGCTTCCGAGAGTCCTAGGAGAGTGGGGCCCTCTGCCCGGGACACCCCACCTGGGCCCCCGGGGACAGAGTGGGTCCCCGGGGACAGGGTGGCCCTTCCCAAGGGAGCAGGTCGTAATCGAGCCCTCTGCCTGCCCCAGGACGAGCCGGATCGCTTCCTAGGGTGCATCTCAAGTGCACTCTCCTCTCCCGGCTTCCCTGCCCCACCCCTCGTGTGGGTGATGCTGCCATACCCCCCAGGAGTCTGTCCCGTGTCCAACAGGAGATCCTGTGTCCCGGGGGCTTCACCCTTAGGACATGTCCCCTCAAGCCTCCATCAGCCATGAGGCACTTACTCATTTCCCCTTAATATTTATTTAAACTTTTTAGTGGGCACTGAATTTCGACTTTTCTGACATTAATTGCCTGCTTATGTCTTTATCTGTCTCTGGTGTTAACATCAGGACTACATCCATTGTGCATCCTTGTTTCTGTATTTCATGAAAATCTGCCTTCTCTAGTAGAGGCTTGGTGAGCTGGGGACAGACAGCTCTGGGGATTTCCCTGTCAGTCCCACACAGACGCTGTACTGTTTTGCGGTACGCGAGCCTCTCCCTGCTGTGGCCTCTCCCGTTGCAGAGCACAGGCTCCGGACGCGCAGGCTCAGCGGCCATGGCTCACGGGCCTAGCCGCTCCGCGGCATGTGGGATCCTCCCGGACCGGGGCACGAACCCGTGTCCCCCGCATCGGCAGGCGGACTCTCAACCACTGCACCACCAGGGAAGCCCTATTTTCCCTTTTGACAGTTTGGCATCATTGTCTCCAACTTAATTCTTGTGCAACCCTGGGGTGTGTGTTTATCTATGGCCATGTCTTAGTTTGCTATTAAAAAAGTGTTCTGAGCAGCTCATTTTACCAATGATTTTAGCCTCAAATCTTCATGATGTTCTGGTTGTTCCTCCTGGCTTTTATATGCTAGCTGTTATCCGGAGTAGAGAAAGGGCAAAAAGCTGAAGTGGAAAGAGATTGTCTCCTCAGGGACCAAGTTCTTAAAGGAAGGAAGAAAAAAGGCAGAAAGCACTATGCAAAGCAGGCCTTCAGCACTGGACATGTCTGTGAAACAGAGCCTCTCCGGGAGGGTTGCAGCCGGCCCTGGGGGGAGGAGTCCACAGCACGGGGTGGAGCCCAGGCTGAACCCGGCCCTGCAGCTGCCGTGAGGTCCCCACCTCCTCCCTTGTGCCCACTGACTGGCCTGGCTGGGTTTCCCCTTACAGCAGGACAGGCCTCATGAGACCCACCTGATGTAAAAACCAGGGTATCCAGGAATGACGTGGTTTCCCGAGTGTCGGAATTAAATATATGATGACATCCTGTGTGATCCTAGTGCATTGTTTCTGCTGTAGTTACCTGAGCTCCTGTCCTGCTCCCAGGCTGTTACGAGTTTTAATCAACCTGTAAGGCTCCCCGTGGGATCCTGGGATGGAAGGTGCGAGCGAGAGAAGCAGTCATTCTTTCTCGCATGTCTGTTCTGCTAATCGAATTGCAGACCCTCAGTGTTTCCCCCTTTTTAAGCTATATCATCCGTTTGTAGCCAGACAGAGGTTCTATCTCTAGAAGGAATATTTCAAAGCACGCAGTGCTGGGTCGCCTTCTGTCTCTGGGTGGGCTTCTGGGTTCCTCGCCTACCTTATGGGTACTTGTCTGTGTTCTGTCTCTCCCAGTCTTCCTTCATGTCCTTAAGGAAATAGAAAGTGGGGATTCCTGGGCAGGGATTTGTACACGTGATAGTGGAATCTTGTTTATGAGCAGGAACTAAGCTATAACCAGGTAGTAGATATTTTCCCAGCCCATGACAGTGATTTCGATCAAATGAGGTGTTTCTCTCTCCTCACCTCGTGTGTAGTGATGCCTTCCAAAAATGAGTGAAGGAGGCACGTCTTCAGGCTGAGGGATGCTGAGGGCTAGGTGGTCACGGGACCAGGACGGGCCGACACCAGCGGCTCCACACAGGTGGCCAGCTGTCCAGGGGCCAGCCTAGCATCCAGGCTGCCTTCTGCACCTTCGCTGCTCCCTTCCTTCTCCACCCTGTATCTTAACAAAGATCTAAAGGGGAGCAAGCAAGAAGCCATAAATATCTCTGGGAAGCAGCCTGTCTGCTGCCTGTGGGCACCTGTCTGGAATATAGCAGGGTGGCCTCCATGACCAGAAAGAAGCAGGACTGCACAGATGCTGGTTTTTTTTCTGATCGAGATGGGAAACAATTAGATGGGGGGCTACTGGGACCTCTTCTGCAGGGAAGTGACGTGGGCTGACCCGGCTTTCAGGTGGGGACGGCACCTCCGTCCCTTCCAGGGATTTCCCCTCCTGTTGGCGTCTGCGGTGCCTCTGGAGCCTCATTTTACTTCACTGATCCGCCATCCTATCCCCCATCTTATTTCCCCAATTGCTTTCAAGATCTATTAGAGAATGTGAGATGCAGAGATGAAATTGTAGGAATATAAAGTATTTAAGTTTATTGGGATATAAACAGACTCACAACATGAGTAAAATACTGACCTATAAAAAAGCAGGTCCTTTTGGAGTTTTTTCGTCATTTGCCTGTGGGCCTGGTTGGAAATCAGAGTGGAGGGTGCCTGCTGGGAGTCACAACGTCATACCATTTTATTTTTATTTTATTTAGTTCCGCTCGGAACTTTGGCTTGTATGGGTTCCTGGTGCGGGGGTGTGCTGTAACAACCAGCTTTCTGAAGGAGAAAAAAACAAACCCTTATTTAAAATCTCCAGAACTTGGAGGCAACCAAGATATCCCTCAGTACTTGAATGAATAAACAAACTGGTCGATCCAGACAATGGAATGTTATTCAGCACTAAAAAGAAATGAGCTATTGAGCCATGAAAAGACATGGAGAAAACATGAATGCATATCACTGAGTGAAAGAAGCCAATCTGAAAAGGCCAAATACTGTACGATGCCAAGTCAGTGACATTCTGGAAAAGGCAAAACTGTGGAGACAATGAAGGGATCAGCGGGTGGCTGGGGAATGAACAGAGGGGGCACGGAGGGTTTTTAGGGCGGTGACGATACTCTGTATGACGTGACGATGGATGCATGTCATTACACGTTCGTCCAGACCCGCACAGTCTGCAACGAACGGGTGAACCCTAATGTAAGCTGCGGACTTGGGGCGATTATGATAAGTCTATGCGGGTGCAGTTGTGACAAACGTCCCACTCTGGGAGTGAGGGATGTTGATATTGGGGGAGGCTCTGCATGTGTGGGGCAGGGGTTTTGGGGAAATCTCTGTATCCTTTCAGTTTTGCCATAAATGTAAAACTGGTCTAAAAAATGCCTTGAAAATAATCCCTGCTTTGTAGCATTTACTAATTCCAGGGTATAAAAACTTCATCCCTGGCTGATTTCCAGCTACCAACACGCACAACGTGAGGAACCTAAATCCCCACGGATGTGACGTACGCTGTGCCGTCTGCTAGGCTCCCACATACATGAGTTTCTTTCTAGGCTGTCGCTTTGACACCACTGATCTATTTGTCTATCCCTGTGGCTGAGCCACACTACTTACAATCCCCATGGCTTGGTTAGTTTAATAAATGTTCCTTTAAAATAATGTCTTATTGATTAGTCAAGCACCAGCCTCACTGGGACATTGACTGTGATTACTTTAAATGTATACACACACACATTTAGCACCTCTGCAACATTGAGACTTCCCAATAAGACCACACATCCATTCTGTAAGTAGAGTCTGTTACGTGCCAGAGGCCGTCGTTGGCTCTGTGATAGACAAGATTGCCACAGTTCCCGCTCTTACAAAAGCATATATTCCGGAGGATGAGGTCGTGAAGATTGGTAATGAGCAGGTGAACAGGAGGAAAACGTAAAGCCCATTTCAAATGACGTAAATACTATGAAGGTTTATAAAATGGAGCACGGCTAAGGGGGAGTCTGCTTTGGATTGTTTACTCAGGGCATCGTCTCCGAGGAGTGACATTTTAGCTGAGGCCTGATCACAGGGAGACAACGGAGGAAAAGTCTGAGAAGAGCATTCCAGACAGGACAGCCAGAGACCCTAAGATGGGAACCACCTTGTCAGCTTTGAGAGATTAAAAGAGGCCAGTGGGGAACATGGTGCAGTGTGAGGTGTTGTCCCAGCGATCAGAGATGGAGACAAAGATCCTCTCGGGTAGTGTCTTCCAGGCTGCGGTGAAAGGTTTGGATATTATTCTAAACACAGTAGAAAGCCTTTGAAGGGATTTGTGTAAAGGGGAATGATTTGATTCACAAGTTAGCAGCCCATTCTCATTTCTGTGACAGGCATAGATTGTGTGTGTGCTGGGAGAGGAAAGAAAGGAGACTATTTAGAAAATCGTTGCCGTTACCAGGATGAAAGATGATGGGGCCCTGGATCACGGCGGTAACAGTGGAGCCGAGGGGTGCTCGTGGGTTTTGCACAGGTTTTGGAAGTAGCACTGGAGAGCTTTCCGACGCACTGGTTGTGTGGGGGGAGAACCGAGAATGGAGTGGCTGCAAGGAGCTCAGGCATGAGAGACGAATTGAGTGGGAAGGTTACAGAGGGCAGAGCACGTGGGTCCCTCCCAAGTCCTCGCGGACTCTGTATTTACTCTAAAGTATCATCCCAGTGGAGAGGTCAGGAAGCAGGTTGGAGTTGTGAATCCTGAGTTCTGGGAGAGTTCTGCCAGCGATAGTTATGTGAGAACCGTCAGTGTGAGGGAGCAGGGGTTGAGAGAGGAAGAGAAACCCGATGGTGCGTTTCTCAGCAAGATAAAGAAGTGTTTCAAGAGGAGGTGGTTATTGTACGGAATGCTGTTGATGGTCAAGTTTGGAGGGCGGAGAACAGGTGCTTCAGACCTCAGGAATTGGTAATCGGTAACCTTAACCAGAGTAATTAAAATGGCATGGTAATTTCAGAAGCTTGAGTGTCGTTGAAAGAGTGGGGCTTGGAGAAATTGAAATACAGTCAGTGTTCCTTATTGCATTGGTTTCATTCTGCAAAATCACTTCAAACACTATATTAGTGATTGTGGAACCGCTGCTCCCACGGGAAGGAGGGTTATGTTCCTGTGAGCCTCTGGGTACAGCCTTTCATCAGCTGATCGATGCACAAACTTATGTGCATTTCTGTTTAAAGACACCTTGTCTTTAATATATACTGTTGCTTCATTACCATGGAGCTTGTGGCCCAAAGCACTGTAATTTATACCTGGACAGAGCTTATCTACACACATTTCCTCCATAAGGCACATCTCAGCTTTCTTGCTGTCAGGGACACTGCAAGGCACTTCAGTACTACCCTTGGGGGCTGTTTTAAACAGTGAAATCACCAACAAAAAGCACAAAAATGAGGAAACTGTGGCACTGAATAGACTAAGAAGAGGTCAGTTGTTTAGAGTGTGATTTGCTGAAACGAGGGCACGTGTGTCAGGGCGAATCACATGTTGTGCTGCTCAGGTCGCGTCCAAGAATGACTGCAAACATGCAGTGGGTGTTGATTTTGGGGTTACAGATAAGTTTTAGCAAATAGGCGGATTTGCCTACATGGAATCCGTGAGTAATGAGGGCTGACTGTATTAACTAATTATAGGTAACTCTTTGGAGATGTTTCTCTGCAAGGTTTCATATGGTAATGGAGGTCTTATTTTGCTTTTACTATTTAAAAATTTTTTATATTTTATATTGGATTATAGTTGATTTACAACGTTGTGTTTCAGGTGTACAGCAAAGTGATTCAGTTATACAGGTATCTATCCTTTTTCAAATTCTTTTCCTATTTAGGTTATTACAGAATATTGAGCAGAGTTCCCTGTGCTGTACAGTAGGTCCTTGCTGTTTATCTGTTTTATATAGTGTGTATATGTCAATCCCAAACTCCCAATTTATCCCCCCCCACCCCCTCAACCTTTCCCCTCTGGTTACCAGAAGGTGGTTTTCTAACTCTGTGTTTGCTTTTAAAAACATGGGTGATCCTAGAGTATGTTTTTAGGGTGGGAGGACTGACCCAGTACAGAGAGAAACTTGACAATGACCACTGACCAGCAGTCTTCAAGAACGGGAAGCGGGGAATCCAGGTCATCAGTGTAGGAGGAGGCTTTGATCAGAGCAGTAGCATGGCGAATTCCCTGGCAGTCAGGGCTGTTTTTATGTCCTTTTATAATTTTTAATAGTCTTATTCACATAGTTCATGTGTATTTATTATTAATTCCTAGGCATGCTATAATTTTTGGTGTTTCGAATGGGTTTTCCTTATAATTGTACTTTATAGCCACTTACTGCTGGTGTAAAGGAAAGCTATTGATTTTTGTATGTTTCTCTTATATCTAGTCACTTTTTAAACTCTTAGCTTTGACAATTTTTTAAAAAGTTGTTTGCATTTCTAGGAAAACAATTATATTGTTTTTAGATAACATATCTCCCCCCAGTGTTTATTTAAAATCTCTAGATGGATACTCTTTTCTTGTTCATAACTTTATAGAATTGCCTTCTGTGTTTCAAAATTTAATATGAACTTAGCTACCAGTTTTGCTATAAAACTTTGTGAGCTTTAAAATGTTTCCTTTTTTTGTGTTTTGTCTAAAACATTCTTTTTTTTCATTATGAATGATTGTTAATTTTAACAAAATCTCATTTGGCATCTAACAATATTATTACATGATTTTTCCCTCTATATTTTAATGTAATGACTTACTGTTGATACATACTCTGTAGTTGTAATCTGGTGTGCCTGGCATAAACCCTGCTTGGATTCGGTGCAATTTCAAATTTGCTGCTGGATTTTATTTTATTATTGTTTTACATCACATTATTTAGTAAAATTCATCTAAAATTATTATTTTCTGTAGCTGGTTTTAGTATGAAGGTTGTAGCCTTCTTAAATGGGTTGGGAAAGTTCCCAATCGTCTTTTCCTGTGGTTTTCACCACCTCTTCTGTGTCGTCATCCCCTCTTGCTTTCTTTTCTTGGGTTCATTCCTTGGCAACATATCTGCTGCTTGAACATGGATTTGGGCATCACTTCTAGGTGTGCATTTGCCAATCTTCCTCTTCATTTTGATTCTCTGAGGTGTCAACTCAATTTTCAACTGCTGGTTGGTTTCTCTTTCTCTCTCTCTTTTTTTTAATTTAGAATCTTAGGTGGAGAAGATTTGGTCTTTCATTCATGGGACATTACCATCATTGGACCATGTATTAAGTCCCCTTTCCTGTTTTATTTATGTAATTATTTCCTGTTATCTCCATTTTCCAAATGCCGTTCCCCTCATAAAGAACCATTTAAGTGGATTTAATGTGTATCCTTTTAGCCTCTTATGTATATATAGTTTACTTAACATGGATGGTATTCTGTTACATATTCTATACTGTTTCTTTTTTTCTTCACTGTCTTAAAACTCAATATTTCTGTGTGATGATCTAACTTCTAACTACTCCTAACTCTCAGTGGGGCACATCTATCAAATTACACGTGTCTGCTACTCCAGTGTGGACATTAGACTGCTTCCAATGTAAGTGCTGAGATGAGTATCTTTACAGGGTCTCTCTTAGAGACCCATGTGAGAATTCTTTTGGTTTGTATTCTCAGGAGTAGAATGCATGGTTGCAGGGTGTACATCACTTAATCTGCCCTCCACAATGGCAGCTGCGGTGTCCACCTCTCCCCCCGCAGGGCCATGGGGTGTCCTTCTCACCACTGCCTTCAGTGTTTGGTTTATCCAACTTTCTAAATTTGGGCAGCAGGACAGGCATAAATGTATCATTTTTGTTTTACTTTGAAAATTTTCTGATTGCCAATTTAAGTATTTCTTCATATACTTGTAAACTCTTTGTGTTTCTCCTTTAAATTCCTCATTTAAATTCTTTGCCCACATTTTTGTTAGGGTAATTGACTCCTCCTTATATGCATTCCTTTTATAGTCTAAATACTAGTCTTTTGTCAGTTTCAGGCACTTCAAATATTTTTTTTCCTACTCTATTGTTGCCTGTTAATTCTGTCCATCACTTACTCAGAAGTAAATTCCTAATCTTGGTGTGATTAAATTCATAAACCTTTGTGGACCATTCTAGGCTTTTGTTTAAGCAGTTGTTCTCCACCTCTAGGTCACAAAGGTATTCTTCCATATTTTCTTCTATTACATTTTTAGTTTTACCTTCTCATTTTTTCCTAAACTATCTTGCATCTATCTTTGAATGTAGAGTTAAATAGATAACAGTTTTATTTTTTTCCATATAATCTGATTTTCATAACATCATTTTTCTTTTCCCCAATTATTTATGTTGCCATCTTTTATTGTATCTTAAAGCTCTAGCAGCTCTTTTCAGTGGTAACAAGACTGACAAATTTTGCCTGCAGGTCATAGGAGACCGTGTTCACCTTCATCCACATACCCTCTCACCCCGTCACCCCACCGTCCTCAATCCCTGGAGATACTCCCTCCCTGCCCCCGCCCCCCCGCCCCCAGGACCGAGCCACTCAACATCAAGGCAGAGCCTGGACACTCTAGGGGTTTCCTGTGGACGTTGTTGATATTTTTGTTGTGTAACTTGGTAAATCCCATGCTGTCCTCTGTGTTCTAGTTTCCCCGTGGTTGATTTTAGGAGAGGGAGTCAGAGCCCAAGCGAGTTGGGTACCTTGATGAGGAACACCTTGCTGGATGCCGTTGGCCACCTCAGACCTGGGACAGCTGGACTCAAAGTGACATTCCCTCTCCTGACACCAGTGCAGGCATTGTCATCAACCCAAATACCTGTCCCCTGTCCCCTGCCCCACTGGTTTCTGTAAATCTGGGAGGCTGGTTGTGGTTACGTAGAACATCCTGAGGCCCTCATGCTGGATCTGCCCGGAGAGCTGTGTGGCCATCGGCTGGTAACTTCCCCTCTCTGGGCTTTGCTGTTCTCAGAAAACGAGCTGATTAGATTCCTCTCCTCTAAGGACTTGTTAAGCCCTAATGTTATATTTGATTAGTGTGAGCCCATTGGGGACAGCCCGTTTCTGAGTATAGAAGGTGTCCAGTGAATGTCTCTTAAATTAGCCTCACGATGAAATCCTGGCCTGAAATTTGCATTATACTTTTACATCCACACACACTTAACCTCTGTGAAGTCATTTAGCATCAGTGGGCCGTGTTAGCTTAGTAATAACCTTAGTCCTTCTTGTCACCTGTGTACGCACAGGCCTGGTAGAGCCCCATGTGTGCTTGTCCCCCCGCCCTGCCCCCAGCGTGAGCACAAGCCCTTGCATTCTTTTTTTTAATATGTTAATTAAAAAAATGTTTTTATTGGAGTGTGTTTGCTTTACAATGTTGTGTTAGTTTCTGCTGTACAGCAAAATGAATCAGCTATATGTATACATATATCCCCTGTGTTTTGGATTTCCTGCCCACTTAGGTTACCACGGTCACCACAGAGCATTGAGTAGAGTTCCCTGTGCTGTACGGTAGGTTCTCATTAGTTATCTGTTTTATACATAGTGTGTAAATAAGTCAGTCCCAATCTCCCAATTCATACCACCCCTCCTTCCCCTCCTGGTGTCCGTAAGCTTGTTCTCTACATCTGTGACTCCATTTCTGCTTTGCAAATAAGTTCATCTCTTACCATTTATCTAGATTCCACATACTAGCGATATTATATGATATTTGTCTTTCTCTGTCTGACCGGCTTCACTCTGTATGACAGTCTCTGGGTCCATCCATGTTGCTGCAAATGGCATTATTTCGAGGCCCTTTGCGTTCGTGATAATCCCAGTAAGACAAGATGGTAAGACTTCTTCTTGTTCATGCCCTGAGGCCATGTAGTTCATTTAGATAAAAGTTATTCAATCATCTCATTCATATTGTACCAGCTTTCGGTACAGCCCTTCGGTAGATGCCTCCAAGCTTAAAAAAGACATACATGATCCTCTGTAAGTAGTTTGCAGTCAACTTGGCAAAGTCAGGTATGGATGATGCTGGCGCAGGTGCGTAATAACAGCGTGGGGAATTAGTACAGGAACGATTTCAGGGGAAGGAGACGGTGTATTGAGGAAACGTGGTCGGCAAGAGCTTCACGGGTGATGCGGGGTTTAACCTAGGCTTGAGGAGAATGGTTAGGATTTTATCCTCAGAAAAAGAGACTGAGAGATGCCACCTGAGGGCGTCTTGAGGGGGGACGGAGCAGTGCCCAGCCTGGGACACACCGAGGACCGTGGGACCAACCAGTCAGGAGGCAGCGGGTCACCCAGGCCATCGAGGCCACAACACCAGTGGCATAAGGACGGTGCCCGTGCGTGGTGGCCTGGAGCTCAGGACGAGCAGAAGGCAGTCGTTCCGGGTGAGGATTCTAGACGGGTTGAGTGGGGCGCCTGGAGCCCTGTGTCTTGGGCCGGGGCACACAGCAAGCACCCAGAAATCCCTTGGGTCAGGAAGAGCCCCCCTTTCGGAGCTTTCTTCCTTTTCCTGATGATGAAGTGAGAGGCATCCTGGGCTGGCTCCTTGGGTGGTGCCTGGAAGGGGAGCTCAGAGTTCAAGGTTCTTCCAAGGCCAGGCCAGGCCAGGCCACAGCACTGTGGATGAGAGAGGGCTGGGGCTGGTTCTGAGCTGGGCTGTGGCCTGCTTGTGATGTGTAAAGAATACGGACCAGCCGCGGGGTGACATTCACTGGTGGCCACGTGGGGACGGCTGTGTGCGAGGCTGGTTCCCAGCACAGCTCACTGGGATGTGTGAATTGGTTGGGGTCCAAACGGGCAAGTACCACACTCAGCAGCTCAGGCCGGGGCCGGGCCGACCCTGCTGCACTTCACCTGAGTCACCGTAGGGCGTGTCTGGAGCACTGCTTCCCGACCTCTGCACTCCCTCAGGGCTGTCGTGCAGGTCCACCTCCCCACGCACCACGTCTGTACCGCACGGGTTCAAGGCTGGGGCTGCGATTCTGCTAATGACGGTGACGTGAGACAGAGGGCATTTCCAGGTTCTTAACTCACCTGGCTTACCTCCTTTAACCTGCTCCTGTCATGACTTGGGCTGATGTAGGGGAAGCCTACGCAGGAACGGTCTTTGTATTTGGGACACCAGCACCAGCACCGGTGCCCGAAGAGAAAGAACTACACTTGCTGCGGTGCACTCGGGAATCACCCGGGCTGTGCTCGTGGACAGTGGGACACCTGGCCGTGGTCCCAGTTTCTGACCCGGTGGGTCTGGGGTGGGGGGCAGGCACGGGTACCTGTTACGTCCCCGCCTCCCCGCGTGGTTCAGAATCAGGTAGTCCTGGCCTCCCGCACGTGGAGGATTGGCTGAGTATTGCTGCGGGCCAAGCACTGCCCTAAACTCTGAACAAGTTATTGTATTTAATCCTATGCATCCTTTATTTTTATTTATTTATTTTTTTTCTATGCATCCTTTAAATTGAGCACCGTTATTACCTTTATTTTACAGATCAAAAGAAAAAAAAAAGCAACAATATAGCCCTGAGGCTTAGGTAGATTAAATGATTTGCCCAAGATAACAGTGGCACAAAGTGACTGCATGGGATCAGGTTGGTGGGTGGGGCTTTTTTCACTTAACTCTACCCCTCAGGTGCTCCAGCCCCCGGGGGAGTTTATTAGATAGCAGGGAACAGAGTAACAAAATGAAAAATGGATACAGCTTCTACTCTCAAGGAATTCTCAAAGCCTAATATTGGAGACCAGGCAGAAGCAAATGTTAAATGAGGAAACATGTAATTGAAATGTCAAAATAGTGTATCAAATGGAAACACTGGGCAGAAATTATTGTTTTTTTAGTTGTCTGTGGCTTAGGTTAGTCTCCATGGCCTTTGAAGGTGGTTGAACCTGTACCCAATTATAGGTCTGTCGTTTGTCTTCTATCACTTCTGGAAGAAAGGTGCTCGAGGGAAATCAGTCATCTGCAATGATCCCGTTAAGCATTGCAAGCCATGCCCCCACCCCGGGGCTGGGATGTAGGGGCAGCTGTGGGCTGCTCCACCCCCACGTGGCATCACAGACCCATGGCAGGGTCTGCTCACTGAGAACTCAGACACACGGTTCTCCCACATTCAGCCTGGAAGACCCTTGGCCAGGTTGCCGTGGTCTCTCAGTCAGTCAACTTCTTCCTCACCAACACAAACTCCAACTTCTGTGTGAAGGAAGGAGGGATGGGACTCTGGGGGGAAAAGCTGGGGAGAAGCAGAGTGAAACCTGATGGTGAATTCGGGGAGGAGCGGGGAGGAGGCCGTGACCTCCATCCTCCTGCTGTTTCTCAAAGCCCTGGATGCTCTCTGGGTGGATTGTGGATCCTGCCCTTTTACCCTGATCCACCCTATCCCGAGCAGATTTGCCCCTTTTTCAATAAAGGCAAACCAAAACGAAATCTATAATTATCACTACTAATTCCACTTAATTAGTCACAAGCCAGCCGCCAAATTGGCTTTCTCATAATTATCTGATAAGCAGTAAGCACATCTCATAGATTATAATTAACACTACTTAATTAAAATCTAATATTCATACACCCTTTCCTCAAAATACATCTAATTGGTTGGGTTCGTAACAGCAGCAGAGAAAAACTCTTCTTTGGTTGCCCCTCCTTAAGGACTTCAAATATCTACTTCCTTTATTTTCAGTGCCCTGAGAGCGCTGAGAGGGAGTTAAAGATACTGTTGCTGATTTATTCTTTCAGCAGGTTCTACGTTTTCTCCCTGAGGGACTGAGGAGAGTTGCGGGTCTCTCCTCTCTCGGGAGGCATCTCACAAACGAACAGACCGCTGGGCGCGGTGGCCACTTGGCTGATGCATGCCTCACGCCAGGGAAATCTCAGCTTCCAACTTGGCTTTCTTTACGTTCGTCCTGCTGCAGACAGTGTCAGAAGTTCCTGTCCACCTCTAAACTGGAAAAAAAAAATCCTGTCAAACTTCCTAGTGCAATTTTTGGAAATGAATGGGATTCAAAGCCGTTTTGAAGTTCGGAGTGGCTGTGATGTGTGTTTTTCAGCCGCCGCGGTCTCTGGGTGGGCTGAGATCACAGGGGTCTGGTGTCTGATCCCTCGGGCACCGGCTGGGATGAGAAGCAGAGCCGTCAGCACCTTGGAAGTGAAGAGACTATTCTTGGTGAGGTTGCTGGCCGCCCCTTCCTTAGGTAGCTCAGAGAGCAGGTTGAGGAGCACACGGTGGCTGTTTCCTGTCCTTTCCAGCTCGAGCTAAACTGACCCGATGGCAGAGTGTCCCAGCCACCCTTCCCGCGCTGGAGCGGGGCCAGGAAGGTGGGGAGGGCGCCTGAAACAGGCGGGGCGGAGCTCGGCCACACGGGGGTGGGGGGGAGGACCTGGGGCAGAGGCGAAGCTGCGCTCAGGACCTGCTGTTCCTTGGCCAGGTAGAGGGAGGCTGAAGCTGCTAACGCCGTGTGTTTCCCGAGGGGCTGCTCCGTACGGTTCAGAGCGTTCTGTCCACCATATCCTGTTCGTCTCACTGTCCTTAGTGCCTCGTCTAGTGCCAGGAAATGGAGGGAAATGGATACGTGGTTTGTGTATTGACACCTAGGTGCAGGTGGTTTAATACTCACGTTTCAGAATCTCAGACAAGGCCTAGGAGAGTCAGCGGAGGTGGGGGAGGTTGTCACCGCTGCCTCTTCTCCAGGACACTGATGCTGCCGTGAATCACGCCGTACACATCTGCCCTCCCCACAAGGTTATGCTTCATGAGAGCGAGACCTGGGGGTCAGTTTACTCACTGCTGGCTTCTCCACCACCTCCATAGAATCCAGCAGGTGATGAATGTTCATTATATTCCTGTTAATGGCTAGATGGATGAATGTCCTGTGACTTCTTTCCTACTGGGAAAAAAAAAAAAAGGCAAATCCACTACCAGTTATTAAATATTTAATCCTGAACTGTGAGGTTGCTCTCATTTTCATTGCTACTAAATTTCTCCCGTGAAGTCCGTCTGGATCAGGAAAAACTCAGCACCCACCAAGCGCGAGGGAAGCTCTCCCTGGGATGTGTCTTGGTATTCCTCTACGTGCTTCTTTCTCTGTACCCAATCAAAACTTTTGGCCAGCGGGTCCATCTTTAGCAGTTTAAACTGGCTTTGGGCAAGAAATTCTATGTTGAGCTGTCCATTTATCCATGGCCCACCAGGGAGCAGCTGTAAATGCCTTGGAGCGCATGATCCTGTGTGTTCCAAATTACTTTAATGGGTTTTGGGCCCAAATGCCACTGTCTCCTTGTATCGTGGGTTCCTGTTGACATTGCCAGGTCGGTTGGGTGGTGACAGCTGCGTGGATACGGGGAGACCTCTGTCTGGGCCATCGTTTTGCTGGTGGCCCTGAGAAGTCTTTGAAGCTTCTGGTCTTTCATCCTCTCTCCACTCCCAGGGAGCCTCCGAATGAGCACAGCTTGCCACCCGCCACCCATTGGCCGGCGGGGGGTTCTGCTGCCATCTGGCCTCTGTCATCCTGCCCCTCACCCGGCAAGGGCTTTTTTTAAACCTTCAGTGTCTTGGCTGAATGCATTTTCCTCCAGTAGGAAGGATCTCAGGGGAGACACTCTGTTGATCCTGTTCCTTTGACTGAAGCTGCCTTGGCCACCTAATCCCCCATCCATGCTGGGCTTTCTGTGATACCCTGGGCTTGAATAAATTATGTTTTCAAAGGTTAAGACTGGATTTCAGCAGTCGACTCTCCCGCTGATGTCTTGGTTATTTTCTGAACGTAAGAAGAAGAGGGAGAGCTGGTGGGTTTACGAAGGGAAGAGCTGTCTTCTGCAGTGCTGTCACAGGATGGGGCCGTTAGTTAGTTTGCAAAATCTCAAATGCTGTCTTCTCTGGGCTGCTGCAGCAGGACAGAGGGGTCTGTTTCTGCCGGTGCTGCTTGTTCTGAAAGCCCGTGAGCAAGGGCTGGCAGCTGGGCCTTTGTCTCTCTGCCTGTACCATCTAAGGCCAGAGGGAGGAAATGGGTGGAAAAAGAAGTTGGGGAATGGTAGAGGAGGGTGTAAAAAAGAGGACGAGAAACAGGTGATCAATTCTCCCCCATCCACGGAGCAGGTACCCGCTGCATTTGCATCTTATCTGGCTTGACGCACTTGCCTTCTCTGGGACGTGGTATTAAGTGGCAAAAAGAAAAAGCCCACGCGCCAAAGAAAAAGAAAACATTCCTGAAATGCCCAGTTGTGTAGCAATGATATTAAGTAGCTACGGTGTCTGTGAACACGCTGCTGTAGAGAAGGGCGGCGAGAGCAGGACTTGTTTCGGGGCCCGGGAGTGAAGGCGGAGTGTCGCGGGCATCATCAGAAAAATTCAGCAGCCTCAGTAGATACCCGTGCGCGTCACAGGCTCTGGTTCCTGGGCAGACGGGAGCGTGCCCTCCCCTGGGCCTGCACGTCCTCCCACAGTTCCTCAGCATCCTTTCTCTTCCACATCGTCCCTGAAGGAGGTAGGTGCTGGCTGTGCACTCTCGAAGGCCAGGGTCCCAGCACGGCCGAGGTCCCCCACCTTCCTCTGCCGCATTCTCTCGCCGCGCCTGCCATCTGTCCTGTCGTGCGCAGAATGAGTCTGAAGTACGTACGTTCAGGCCGAGTCTCAGAGGGCAGCCAGTCCTCTGAGTCCCGGGTGTTTACAGCCTATTGGCGTTTTGCCTTGAATGTCCTGAAGGGAATCCGTGGTTGTGTGGTCCTGTGGCCGCTCGAGGAGTAGTTAGGCTGCACAGATAGAAGAACCTTTCAGCCTGGAGTTCTCAAGAGTGGTGATGTGAAATGAAGGTGCAGACTCAACATAAAGATCATTTCTCCTCACTCCCACCCAGGCTTCTCCTTTCATCAAATACTATTAATTGAATCTCTTGAGTGTTTCTGGAGCCTCTCCGCTTCCCTCCTTACCCACTGCCTGTATCCTGGTTCACTCCCCATCATCCTTGCCTGGTTCAGGTCAGTGTGGTCCTAACCCCGGGGCCCATCACCACCTGGGAGTGACTTGCCTGTGATACAAAGCCGACAGTTGCCTGCTGTCCTCCTTCAAGGACCCCTGGCTGCCTTCGAGGAAAAATCAACTCCAGAGCTTGGCATTGGCTAGCTGCACCCCACCTCCCCCTGCCACCTTCACATCCTCATGTATCACTGGTCCCCCCCCTCCCCCCAGGACTCTGACTCCCCAGGAGTAATGACTGCCTTGCCCCGACCCCAGCCCGGCCTTGAGATACCCGTCCTGTGCTTCCGTGGCACCTTTGATCTTACCTGTCCTTAGACTTAACCACAGTGCAGCTTACTTGTCTTTCTTATTTCTTCTCTTGTATTAGACTAAGATCTCTATGAGGATAGCCGCATTTACCTAGAACAGTTGCTGATTAATAAAAGCTTGCTGAATTCATGTGAATGGCATCTTGAGTTGCTCACTTTAGAAGTAGGTGGCAATCTGATACAATTAGAGAAATGAATGACAGCCTGCGATTTCCAGTCTGTGCTGTCTGTGTTTTCTTATCTGGATGCTGCTGTTCTCTAGGAGACTGTGATACCCTTGGCTTGAACCACATCCATATACCCTAGTACAGGCTGGGACTGGCAAACTAAGAGCTCCCGAGGAATATTAAATTAATGTTTACGTAGATAATGTAACGGTTTATTTATAATGACAAGACAAACCGATTAACTTATCAAACAAAAATAGATAAAATAAATAAGAGCAAGTAGAACAAGGAAAACAGAACGTAAGAAAGGGGGAGACTTCTGTGTACCAAAGAGGAACCCTCTTTCTTTTCTTAGCTAGTTAGTAATAGCGTTGACTTAACCATTTCTAGCTCAGCCCATTTTCAATGATTTTAATCCACTCCAATTACAAAGAGCATATTATTAAAGTATTGCTTTCTAACACATTGTGCTAAGGACAGTAGGCATTTGTAAATTCTCACAGCATCTCTTTCCTTTTCTGCCGGTCACCAGGATACACGTAGGGCTTGGGCAGCCTGTCCTCACACCAGCTCAGCCTGGGTGATTTGAAACACTGGCTACGGACCTGGCTCCAGAGATGGGCCAGTGACCCTGCGCGGCTGAAAGCATTGACCCCTTCTCTGCCATGACCAGCTCAGAAATCAGCCTGGGCCCCATGTTCTTCATCCCCTCAGCTACGCTCCACTAAGCAAAAACGCCTCACAAGCAAGCACGGGAAGGGCCTCCGGTGTGAGATCCAGCTCCCCAAAATGTGATAACCTCAAAAATACCTTCTTTCCATTAGATGAAAGGCGGCGTTAGATTAACTAGTGGCATATATATGTATACATTTTAATTGTCTTTTTAAAAAGATTTATTTATTATTTATTTTATTTATTTTTGGCTGCATAGGGTCTTAGTTGCGGCACGCGGGATCTTCTTTGAGGCAGGCGGGATCTTACGATACGGTGTGCGGGCTTCTCTCTAGTTGCAGCGTGCAGGTTTTCTCTCTCTAGTTGTGGCGCGCGGATTCCAGAGTGGGTGGGCTCGATAGTTTGCAGCACATGGGCTCTCTAGATGAGGCGTGCAAGCTCAGTAGTTGTGGCACGTGGGCTTAGCTGGCCCATGCCATGTGGGACCTTAGTTCCCTGACCAGGGATTGAACCTGCGTCCCCTGCATTGTAAGGCGGATTATTCTTTACCACTGGACCACCAGGGAAGTCCCTATTCATTTGTCTTGAGTACTTGTAAGACTAAACACTCTCCCCTAAAAGGAGCCAGGGTACTGTGGAGTGATGGTTGGCTGATTCCAGAACTGGGGCCTTGGAAGTCCAAGGTGATCCTTGAATATCTTATACCAGAAAGCAAGTGTTCAGAAACTGATGAGAATGTGTGAAAACTACAGAGGCGGCAACTTGAAGAGGGTAAGAATGGCCTAAATTTGGTAAAATTTGAGCACCAAAAAATAAATAATAGTGGTGGGTTATAATATGTCTAATAAAACAGAGTTCATAATATTACTACAAAAAGTAGAGACAGACTCTTCTTATAGAAGAATACCAGCCAATAGATATAGAAGGAGAGCTAGAATTATAAAGTAACTATTTCATAATCACCAAAATAATTTAGGCAAGTATCATCAATGGGTACAAAACTATCGGCTGAAAGTTACTGGAATAGGATAGTCACATAGTCTCAAAGTATCACCCACAGATTGTATATTGATTACAAATGAAAACATGTGACATTTTGGAGAAAGCTGAAGGCACTTCTTCACCAACCGAACATATTAGCGTCCCCGGTAATGAGGCGAACTATACTCCCAAGTCTCCTGATCCAAGGTGCCAAGAGTTCACAACACCACCCACGTGGTATTCTTGGTCAAAAATGTGTAACCTGAATCTAATCATGAAACAGTCACATAAATCTAAATGGTGGGACAATCTACAGAATAACAAGCCTGAACTCTTTAAAATGCCAATGTCATGAAAGATTAAAGAACAACAAAAGGCAGAGAAGACCGTTCTTGATTAATAGAGGTCATAGAGACATATCAGCTACATACGATGCACCATCTCTGATTAGATTCTGGATCAAATAAAGGGAACTATGTGAGACACTGGGAGAATTGAAACATTGAATATGAGCCATAGATTAGAAGCTCTTCTTGTATCGATGTCAGCTTTCTTGAATTATTGTGGTGTTCTCAGGAGACGCTGGAGTGTGTGGGGATAAGTTTTTATCACCGTGTCTGCAGTGTGCTTTGAGCTGGTTTGGTGGGGGACAGAGGGCTGATGGGGACACGGAGAAAGCAAGCACACGAGGCAAAGTGTTAACAATGGGTGAATCTGCGTGAAACATAAATGTTACATAAAAATGTTACATAAAAAAATGTAACATTTTTTTCAATTATTTTGTGGGTTTGGAATTTTTCAAAATGAAAAGTTAAGGGAAAAAAATAAAAAAAAAAGAAAAGGAACAGAGCGGGCCCCCCACCCGTCCCATGAGCTGAGTTCTGAAACTTGAGTGGAGCACTGGGAGATGCAGGACACGTACCTCCCAGGACTCCCTCGCCCCTTTGACTCTCTTCTGGTTTCACGGGCCTTTGTCCTCTGTATTTTTTTTGCAGGGACAAAACACAAAGTCACGTTGTTCACTAACCAGCTCCATTTCCTTGTTTCCCACTTAAGTGCCTGAGTGAGCCATCCAGCCTTTAAAGGGGTTCAGATTATTTGAAACCACAGATAACTCCAAGTCAGCCGGACTAGTCAGCATCCCAATTTTAAAATTAGAAAGAACATTTTCTCAGAGACTTTTGTGCTCCTGGAGGAGGCTGGCCTCTTTTCATGAGAAAGACTCAGTGAGCTCTGTTGTCCGGGCAGCCCCCGGCCCTGGCTTTATTTAACCCTGGGGTCTGGGCCAAGCCTCTGTGCTGCTGTTCTCAGCTCTCAACCTTCCTGGACCCCTCTCCTGCCTGAGGTGAGAGGTTAGCCATTCAAAGAAGGCCGTAGTCAAGACCTAGAGGTGGTCCAGGTAAGACTCACGTTCCCTGAGGACAGCCCATCCCCTCTGAGCTCCCAGGATGGACCAGAGGGAGAGACAGTCTTGGCCACAGAGAAAGCACCACCTTCTCGGCTCTTCGGCCCTTGGTCAGCGGTGGCCCTTTGCACACCGCTGGGGAGGCAGGTGGCCAAGGGTGGGCAGGAAGGGTGAGGCCGCGCTCCTGGCCCTGTCGGTAGGATCAGGCTAATGTCTACACGCCCGGGGAGGACGCTGGAGGATTAGTCCTCACAGGTGAGAAAAATAAAAGGATTCCTTGCAGTGGGAAGACGAAGTATAACTTCCACGGGCTACTTCTGGATGGACATCGGCACCGTGGGGCCTCTGCCGCTGTCTCAGCGCCGGTGCTCAGGCAGATGCCCTGCGGAGCCATGGCGGTGTAGCCCCAGCCGTGCCCCCCGCCCTCCAAAAACTGAGCCGCGTGGTGCGGTGTGGCGGGCTCCTGACCTAAGGCTGGGGCTTGGCCGACCTGGGGCTCATCATTACTGCAGGGAGAGCCTGTTCTCCACCTCTGCCCAGGGGGGCCATGATGCTCTAAAGTCACTGTCGCCTAAATACTGTCTTGTGCCCGACTGGGGATGTGCCAGTCGTGTTGCTTCCTACAACAAGCATGGACCGTTGCCTCCTATTTCTCTGTAATCGTGAGTAGATAATGGCGAGAAGTGTGTCTCTATTGAAGAGACCACATTGTGCCATTCAGAGTGTCACCAGGCAAAGGCTGGGCCTGGCTTCTGGCATTTGCAGAGGATTTGAGGATTAGTGCTAAGAGTTGTGTGCAGAAGAGAAACTTAAGACCCTCATCTCTGAAAGCAAGTGCTAAAAGTGTTCACTTGTCCTCTTGCCGGAGGCCAAGAAACAAAAAAATCTACCAACTTCCCATTCTCACTCTCTGCCGCCCCCGACCCCAATCCAGACCCAGAGCCTCCTGCCCTCGGCATCGCCCAGAGGCAGCTGGTCTTCCACGTCTGCATCTGGATCCCTGACATAACCTGTCTGATCTTAGCCCCACTGCCAGGACACCCGTGACCTCTTTCTGTTTGCTACTCTCTTTCCAAGGTGTTTCTGGCAGAAACTTTGTTTCAGCTCGAGTAGCACATGAAATACACTGTGACTGTTCTTTTGCTCGTCTCATTCCTTATTTCCCTCTTTTTTAAATCACACGTGCCAAAATTTAAATGGCAGAGGAGGGATATGACATCTCAGAAGTGGTCTTCCGTTCCCATGCCACAGACAACAGTTCCTCTGTCCTAAACAGTTCTTTAGTGTCCTTCCCAGACTCTTCTGTGCGCAGACAATCAAATATTCTCTATCTCTGTCTCTGTTCCCATCTCTCTCTCTCTCTCTTTCTCACACACACACACCACAGCATATAATATACCAAGATATACATAATGTATCTTGGCCTTTTACTTAACAATATTTCTTGGAGGTCATTTCAGATCAGTGAACAGAGAACTGCTTTACCCGTCTTACATCTCCCTTTGGTTGCTTCTCCTGTCCGTTTTTCCGTTTCTCTGAAATCTTTCTTTCAGATTCTGACTTCAACGCTGCTTCCTCTGAGAAGTCTTCCCCTGTCACTCCAGCCTCCAGTGAGCTCTTCCAAGGCTGAGCTCTAGATGGTTTGTTTCCCGAGTTACTCGTTTTCCATATTGCTGCCTGTCTTTAATGTGCTTGGGTCCTAGTTTCCCAGAGAGACGGTGGGTGATGTCCTTCAGGGCAGGGGCCATGTCTTCTCCTGCTTCGTATCACCTACAGTACTCTGGCATCTAAGAGGGGGCCTAGTCCACCACAGAGGTGCCGTTAGTTTGATTTGATGGACAGCTCGGGACAGAATTGGTCAGTTCTGCCTTGACAGAGAGCCTGTGTCCGGGACCAGGTTTGTTTGCACTGACCCCGAATGAGTTCTCCGGCCAGCAAAGCCTTCTTGGGCATCTCTGGGAATGAGATGTGCACTCATGCTGCGCAGGGCGTACAGGGAAGCCTTCCCGTGCTCGTTTTCTTTCCACCACCAGTTGCTCTTTCCATTTTTCCTCCAGAAGTCAGCCAGTGAGTAGGGTCTGCTAAAGCTCCACGTGCAGAACAGAGAGATCTGTTCTGGGTCAGAGGTGCTTGGGGTCAGGCTCTCGTCCACGCGGGGCTGTTGGGTCCCCAGCAGTTCTGCTGCAGTCAGGGCTGAGGACGAGGCGAAGCAGGGAGACCGCTTTCTGCCAGCGTCCTCACTGACCTCGTCCAGGTGACTCCTGCGTGGACCACGGGGTGGGGAGGCTCTGGGGCTCCGGCGGGAGTTTGCTCCTCTGTGAGACCATCCCCGGGTGAAGTATTGATACATCACTTCACGCCCGTCTAGTTACTGCTAATAGACTGATTAATTCAGGCTTAGGACGCATTCCCAAAGGAGCCATGGTCAAAAGCTGTGCAGAGTGTTTCTTTTGTGAGACAATCATGTTGTTTTTGTCAAGCTGGGAATCCGCACTTGGCTCCTGGGACTTAAGAACAAATCTCCAGTTTCTGGGAGTTTTACGAATCGGAGCCCGGGTGCAGAGTCAGCAGCTCTGGGAAGGCTGCCCGTGGTGGCTCCAGGATCGCAGGATGGATGGATGGATGCTCAGCGTGGCTTATTGTCATCTCATCTAGGAAGACGGAAAGCAAGCAATCAGAAAGATGACGCACACAGAGTAGTACGGTCCCGGTGTTCCAGACAGTAAACATTTTTAATTGTTTAGGGGCAGGAGAGGTTACAGTGGACTGAGATGGTTCAGGGAAAGTTTCACTGACGTATTGGACTCGAAAGACCCCTTAGATATGTATATGTATAACTGAGTCACTTTGCTGTACAGCAGAAATTAACACAACATTGTAAAGCAACTATATTTCAATAAGTTAAAAAAAAAAAAAAAGCCCCCTTAGAAGGAGCCGGATTATTGAAAGAAGAAAGGCAGGAGGAGAGAAGGAACAGATGTGAGAGGCGAGATTCCAGAGCCTGTGTTCTTATCGTCCAACTGCCAGGAGGGCGGTGTAGCTGCAGGGGGCCCTTGGTGCAGATTAGGACAGAGACAAGCTTCAAAAGGCCCTTGGGTTCAGACCTAGGAGAGTGAAGGGGAGTGAACTTAGAATTGTGGGTTCTTCCCGAAAGCCACGAGGAACTCCTGATGGGTTGGTTCTGGAGGGAAGCGATGGTTAAGGAAAAGCAGAGAGACCATTGTAGAGTGGATTGAAGTGGGCTGAGCTGGAGAGAAGAGTTCAGGGTCACTTACATTGGTTACTTCAGGTGATTTGTCTACAACCCAAGGGAGGTATTAGGGTACCAACATTTAGGAGAGAAATAGCTCTTATTTAGTCATTCAAACCGTCGTGGGAATGAGCTGACCAGAGTCTTTATTTACGGGAGAGGAAGTACATCAGCCAATTCTGTGCCAGGTCAGGGTGGGTCGGCACCTGGGGTCTGGGCCAGACGGGCCTTCTGCTGTGGTCCCACCGGGGGGCCCAGGATGCACGTTCCTAGTTATCAGTGATGATGGGTTTTCTACAGCGTCCTCTCCTCTCACCCGAAGGGAGTTGTGAACACATTATACTGATTACCTCCACCCAGAAGGAGAGGCTGCAGCTGATTTCAAAATGCAGGGGAAGGGACTGGGGAAGGATGAGCAGAGCTGTTGTGGAGAATTCTCCTGACTGCTGGTCAGAAGCTTTTCCTCCTGGTGTCTCAGTGGAACCCGTGGTACCTGGAAGGGCTCTTGGCCAAACATGATTTTGTCCTAATCCTGTTTGCTTTTTTTTTTTTTTTTTTTTAACCTTGAAGTATAGTTGATTTACAGTGCTGTGTTAGTTTCAGGTGTACAGTGAAGTGATTCAGTTATACATATATTCTTTTTCAGATTCTTTTCCATTATAGGTTATTAGGACCTTGTTGTTTATTTTGTATATAGTGGTGAATATCTGCTAATCCCAAACTCCTAATTTATCCCCCTCTTTCCCTTTGGTAACTACAAATCTGTTTTCTATGTCTGTGAATCTATTTCTGTTTTGTAAATAAGTTCATTTGTATCATTTTTTTAGATTCCACTATAAGTGATATGATATTTGTCTTTCTCTGTCTGGCTTACTTCACTTAGTATGATCTCTCATTACATCCATGTTACTGCAGATGGCATTATTTCATTCTTTTTTATTGCTGAATAATATTCCATTATATATATGTGTGTGTATATATATATATATATATATATATACACACACACATAGATACACACACACACACACACACACACACACACACACACACACACACACACACACCCCCATATCTTCTTTATCCATCTATCTGTCAGTGGACACTCAGGTTGCTTCCATGTCTCCTGTTTGCTCTTTGGACATTTTCTCCAGGGCTCTGCTGTCACTTTAAGTCTGGTGCTGGAAGCCCATGAGAGGTGGTTGTCCACCTCTGAACAGACCTGGGGCCCTGCAGCCAGACTGCCACGGGCTGAATCCCCCAGGGCTTGGGAGGCTCTGCCTGCGGCTGCCGCTCCAGGGCTGCAGAGCTGCACTCTCAGGCGCCCGGGGAGGCCGGGGTGTGCTGGGAACGTGGGAGAGCAGCCTACAAGCAGCATCCGTCTACCTCCCGTGGGGAAGGAATGGTGGGGGCAGAGGTCTGGGGACCACGCACGTTTAGCCAACGGGAGATGCTGAACAGCAGAGTGCTGTGACGGGACTGGGCTCTGAGGGACAGCGGGGAGGTGGCAGCAAGGGTCACGTGCAGTCTTGACCCCTGCCATCAGTGACGGGCGAGGGGAAAAAGCCTTGAGTTTTGTCATTTGTTTTAAAATTTTTACATCTTTTGAAACTGCAACACCAAAATGTGCAGCTGGCCCTTATCACCTAATATGTCATTTATTGAGGGCATTTACTGTGTGCCAGGTACCAGGCATCCTACGTGAGAGGTGGTCTGCCGTCCCTGCTGCAGGGCTGGCAGGTCACAGCCAAGTGGTAGAGGGGGTAGGTGGCTGAGGGGAGGAGACTGGATGTCTGTTATTATACTATACAGGTAACCTATTGTGTCAACAAGCCTCCACTGTTGCCCCTCCTCCACTCTGCTTCCCAAGGCTCAGACACCAGATTGACTGATTCCGTCGCAGTGGCCATTGCCTGTTTTCAGCTTAGAGGGTGGCAAGCACTGGACAACTGGCTAGTGGACTGGGGCACCGTGGATTGGGGGTGCAGATGGTGTGGGGCGCTGTGGATTGGGGGTGCAGCAAAAAGGGCTGGGGAGGCAGAGGCGTGGACACAGGGCCCTAGACGCAGTTCTTCCCTTTCCCTCAGTTGGTGAGATGAGAATGACCCCCTGACCCACAGGTGTGTGAAAATATTGATCAGATAAGCTGCCTGGAGTACCTGCCATGGGGGAGGGGAGGTACTCAATCATTCTTAGTTCCCTCTCTTGTCCTTTTCTTGGTTTTTCGTTTTTGTTTTTTTTCAGGATTTCCACCCCCCCTCCTTAAAGTACTATTAATCCAGTGCTTGGGCCATTATAGGCATTCAGTATATAACTTCAAAGCAATAAATACGTAGAAGTATACAAATATGTTATCTTACTCAACTTGCTAGAGAACTTTCTTGAGGCTCCTGTGACTGCTCAGATCTGGGGATGCAGACGGGGTCGGGGAGTGATTTGTAAAACCAGGTGTGAAGATCCTGAAGGTGTCCGGCAGATCACGATGATAGCTTCCGTCCATATCACAAATTGTATCACATTTTGCACTTGAAAAGGAAGGGCATGTGTGCCTTCTCCCAGCTCTCAGCGGGAGGGGCAGGGATCCTGTGTGCATTTTGCCTGTGGTGGGCCTGGTGATGTGATGGCAGGAAACCAGGTCTTAGGGGTGCACTGGGAGCAGCCTTTTCCTACCCCCAGAGCTCCCAAACCTCGCGGAGTAGCAGGGGGTTAATTCACGGTTCACAGATGTTTCACTGTGTAACATGCAAAAAAGCAACAACTTCCTCAAATGATTTTTTTTGGGAAGGGGAAAATAGCAGTAGTTGACCTTTGTTTTTCTTTTGAGCATTAAACTAAATATAAATATCTGTTTTAACAAAACAAGAACTCTTGAAGAGAATACGCCAGAAGCATCTGAAGCAGTGGGTTTCCATGTTCTTCCATGGGCTCTAAGGATGAAGTGCTTCTTTGGGAGTCTCGATGCCATCTGTCTTATCTGTTAGATATCAGCTAGGATACCCCGGCTTCCTCTCCCTTCCTCCTGTCCCCACCTTCTTGTCCCCTAATGAGTGAATCTGAAGTGTTAGTGCATTATGATAGAAATTCATCTAACTTTACTATTACATCTAAAACATGTTTTTGTACATTTTCTGAAGTGAAAGCAGATGTGGCTAGATTTGCACTCTAACTGTGAGTTACAGTTCCTCGGCCAGAGATTGGATATTCTCATAGTTCAATCCCAGACTATCTCGTTGGCCCCATTTCCCGCGCTTGCCTAGAATAGCCTTTTGCTTCAATAAAACTGGTTTCCTTATTTCCTTATCTTGTGCTTCCACTGGCCTCCTGCTTACGAATCCTGTCCATTTGGGAAGGTCCTTGTTCAGGTTCTGCTTTTTCTGGAAGATCAATGATCAATCAGTCAATAACCATAATGACCTCGCCTTCCTTGAATGCAGATTTAGCCTTTATTCCAATTTCTGTGCCAGTCGCTTGTCCTGGGTGGTCTTGTGACTTCTCTTTTGTTTCAGTCTCAGTTTACATTGTTAAGCTTTTTAAGCATCTGTCTTGTCTTTTAGCAGATTTCTCTCTTAGAACTCTGTCCCCTTCCCTTTCTCTCCAGCACACAACACAGAATACTTTACGTGTTGAGGAGTTTGTTGTATACTCTTTGCAAAGTGGTGCCATTGTTGACGGGTGAAAAGGGAGGGGCGGGGTTGTCTGACCTTTTCCTCTGACAGGTAGTGATTGGTTGTTGAACGAAATAATCTGCAGAGTTGTGATTCAGATACCCCCATGTTTGAAGTCAAGTCTACTGATCAGATTAATTTCAGCAAACATTTTATTTTGCAAGACACTGCAGATAAACAATAGACTAAGACATTTTTAACCTCTGGAAACATTTAAACTTGAACTCAGGAAATAAGCAAGCACATTTATAACCAAAAAAAGACAAAAAAGTGAATATGACAATATGCTAACTTCCGTGTGCTGGGTTCAATGGCCTATTTCTCATAGGTTATCTCCTTAATCCTCCCAGTATCCCTATGAAGTTGATGATATTATTATCTCCATTTTATAGTGTAGGAAAGTGAACCTTTGAGAGGCTACGTAATCCACTCAAGGTCGAACAATTAATGGAGCAGCTGGAATTTGAGCTTTCATCTGATCCTGGAGCCCAGAATCTAAATCACCAACTTTACATTTTCTCAGAATTCCACCATGAAACGAATGATATTATAAAATATATATATGCTTATTGACTTAAGACATGTGAGGTCCACAAAGGGAGGAAGCTTACTGTTATAACCCCACATCACCACCCGACATAGAGTTGATGCTCAGAAAAGTGTTTGCTGGACAAATGAACTAAAAATAGTGGTGGACTGAATATGGTGCCCCAATGGTGCCCAAATCCAAATCCCCAGAACCTATGAATAAGTCACCTTCCATGGCAAAAGGGACTTTACAGATGTGATTAAGTCAAGGATCATGGGATGGGGGGTTGTCCTGGATTTCTTGGGTGGGTCCAATGTAACTATAAGCATCCTTGTGAGAGGGAGGCAGGGGGCCAAAATCAGTAGCAGGAGATACCAGGACAGAAGCTAGAGGTTGGTGCGGTCTGAGGAAGGGGCCGTGAGTTTGGGCTGCCTCTAGACTCTGGAAAGGCAAGGAAACACTCTCTTCTGTAGCCTCCAGGAGGAATTAGTTCTACCAGCACCTTGGTTTTAGATGTCTGTCCTCCTGAACCATGAAGGAATAGGTTTGTGCTGTTTAAGTCGCCGCCTTTGTGGTAAATTGTTACAGCAGCAATAGGACTCTCGTTCACTCTGGACTTCAGTCTGCCTGCCCTCATCCACTGTCAAAGCAGCAACCTAGGGGCTTCCCTGGTGGCGCAGTGGTTAAGAATCCGCCTGCCAGTGCAGGGGACACGGGTTCGATCCCTGATCCGGGAAGATCCCACATGCGGCAGAGCAACTAAGCCCGTGAGCCACAACTGCTGAGCCTGCGCTCTAGAGCCTGCGAGCCACAACTTCTGAAGCCCACGTGCC
>NC_041229.1:1238439-1239250 GCF_002837175.3 Physeter macrocephalus
GGGAAGATCCCACATGCGGCAGAGCAACTAAGCCCGTGAGCCACAACTGCTGAGCCTGCGCTCTAGAGCCTGCGAGCCACAACTTCTGAAGCCCAAAAAAAAAAAAAAGCAGCAGCCTTTACAGAGCAAGAAGGGCTGAGTCCACGAGCCTGAGGTCAAGGCTTCGGTTATCCTCACCCCATCCTCTCACTCGACCCAAAGTCAGGTTCTCCTGAGTGTCCCTCAGATTCGCTGATCTCCACTCCTGTACCCTACCCCTAACCTTAGTTGATGCTGTTTTTATCACCCCCTTAGATTTCTGGAAGCGTCCTAACATCTCCTGTCCCCAGTCTTCCTGATAAAATCTGTTTTCTGCTTGTGTCATACCGGCCACCCTGATCTTTCCTGGTTTAACACGTTTGAGAGCCTAGAATTCAGTATAGGAACGTGTGTCCTCTTCAGAGATAACATCTGTAAGGTTTTACTTTAAAATTTATTTAGTTAAATTACATTTTAAATAACACTGTTGTTGTCAGGTAGAGTTCTTACCCTGTTGCTAGGAGTATAAACAGCAAATCCTTTTGGAAGTGTAACATGCATCAGAAAGCTTTAAAATAATGCTTTAAAACTTTTCAATCATTTTCGTTGTGGTAAAACATAAAATTTATCACTTGCATCCTTTTTTTTTTTTTTTTTTTTTTTTTTTGCTGTGCACGGGCGTCTCACTGTCGTGGCCTCTCCCGTTGCGGAGCACAGGCTCCGGACACGCAGGCTCAGCGGCCCTGGCTCACGGGCCCAGCAGCTCCGCGGCATGTGGGGTCTTCCCGGACTG
>NC_041229.1:1239260-1280198 GCF_002837175.3 Physeter macrocephalus
GGCATGTGGGATCTTCCCGGACTGGGGCACGAACCCGTGTCCCCTGCATCGGCAGGCGGGCTCTCAACCACTGCGCCACCAGGGAAGCCCCAACTTGCATCATTTTTGAGTGTGTACTTCAGTGGCATCACATTCTTGTGTGACCATCGTCACCATCCATCTCCAGACCTTTTGTTATCTGTCCTCCCAAACTGAAACTCTGCACTCATGAAACAGTAATTCCCCATTTTCCCCAGCCCTCAGCCCTGGCAATCATCATTTTAGTGTTCGTCTCTGTGAATTTGGCTATTTTTAGTACCTCATCTAAATGATATTATACAGCATTTGTCCTTTTGTGACTGGCTTATTTCATTGAGCATAATATCTTCGAGGTTCATCCATGTTGTAGTCTGTGATAGAATTTCCTTCCTTTTTAAAGATGGATAACATTTCATTGTTTGAATAGACCACATTTTGTTAATCCATTCATCCATCAGTGGACACTTGGATTGTTTCCACATTTTGGCTGTTGTGAATAATGCTGCTATGAACATAGGTGTGTAGGTATCTGTTCCTGTCTCTGCTATCATTTCTTTGGGGTGTATACCCAGGAGTAATATTGCTAGGTCACGTGGTAATTCTATGTTTAATTGTTCGAGGAATCACCAAACATTTTTCTGTAGTAGCTGCACCATTTTATATTGCAACCCGCAATACCCAAGGTTTCTAGTATTGGCCATCATTTGCACATCTTCTGTGAAGAAATGTCTATCAGGTCAGTTGCCCATCTTTTTAAAAAATTGGGTTGTCTGTTCTTTGGGTTGTTGACTTGTAGGGATTCTTTATATATTCTGGATATTGGTTCATTTTCAGATTTGTGACTTGAAAATATTTTTTCATGTTCTGTAGATGACATTTTCATTGTTGATAAAAAATTTTGCATAGACGTTTTAAATTTTGATGAAGTCCAATTTATTTATTTTTTCATATCCTAGAAACATGGCCAAATACATTATCATGAAGATTTTTCTGTTTTTTTCCAAGAGTTTTATAGTTCTAGCTCTTGCATTTAGCTCTTTGATCTATTTTCAGTTAATGTTCATATATGATGTAAGGTAAAGATTCAGTTTCATTTTTAAAAATATGTGGATGTCTGGTTTACTCCAATGATTTATTGAAATGGCTATCCTTAATCCATTGAATGGTCTTGGTACTGCTGTCAAAAGTTATTTGACAATAAATGTAAGAGTTTATATCTGGACTCTCTGTTGTATTTCATTGGTCAGTATGTCTGTCTTTATGTCAGAACCACACTGTTTTGATTCCTGTAGCTTTGTGGTAAGACATCTAGAAGTGTGAGACCTCCACCTTTGTTCTTTTTTTAAGATTGTTTTGGTTATTCAGGGTCCCTTAAGTTTCCATGAATTTTAGGATGTACTTGTCTATTTCTATAAACAAAATCATTGAGATTTTGATAGGGATTGTATTGAGTCTGTAGATTGCTCAGGGTTACATTGACATCTTAACAATATTAAATCTTCCAGTCCATGAACATGAGCTATCCTTACATTTATTTAAATTTCTTGCAGCAACATTTTGTCGTTTCCAGTGTACAAGTATTTTACCTCCTTGGTTCAGTTTTTCCTAAGTATTTTATTCTTTTTCATACTGTTATAAATCTAATTGTTTTCTTAATTTCCTCTTCAAATTATTCATTGTTAATGTATAAAAATGCAGTTGATTTTTGCGTGTGATTTTGTGTTCTGTAACTTTACTGAATTTATTTATTAGTTCTAATAGTGTTTGTGTGTTTAGAATGTTTATGGTTTTCTACATAAAAGATCATGTCATTTATGAACAGAGCTAATGTTACTTCTTTTTGAATTTGAATGCTTTCTATTTCTTTCCTAATTTGCTCTGACTACTACGTTCAGTACTATGCTGGATAGAAGTGGTGAAAGTGGTGTCCTTGTCTTGATCTTGGATGAAAAGTTTAGTCTTTCATGATGGAGGGTGACTTTTGCTCTAGGTTTCTCAGAAATGGCCTTTCTTATGTTGAGGTAGTTTCCTTCTGGTTTGTTGAGTATTTTTATCATGAAAAGGTGTTAAATTTTGTCAAATGCTTTTTATGTACTAATTAAAATGATCATGTATTTTTTCCCCTTCATTCTATTAATTGCTGGGTATTACACTGATTTTAATTATATATATATATGTATATATATATATATATTTTTTTTTGCGGTATGCGGGCCTCTCACTGTTGTGGCCTCTCCCGTTGTGGAGCACAGGCTCCGGACGCACAGGCTCAGCGGCCACGGCTCACAGGCCCAGCCACTCCACGGCACGTGGGATCCTCCCGGACCGGGGCACGAACCCGCGCCCCCCGCATTGGCAGGCGGACTCTCAACCACTGCGCCACCAGGGAAGCCCCCCTCTTTCATTTTTGATTTTAGTTATTTGAGTCTTCTTTTTCTTTTAGTCAGTCTAGCTAAAGGTTTGTCCCCTTTTTTTAAGAAGAACCAACTCTTGATTTCACTAATATTCATTACTGTTTTTAATTTTATTTCTTTTTAATTTTTATTATTTCCTTTCTTCTGCTAGTTATGGGATTAGTTTGTTCTCTTTCCACTTTCTTAAGCCCTAAAGTTAGGTTGTTGATTTGAGACTTTCTTTGTTTTGTTTGTTTTTTGAAAGGAGGTTTATATTTTATTTCTTAGAGAACACAACTAAAGATTAGAAATAATGACATTTGTGTCTACTGTCGCCATAGTTGGAGTCACAATTACGAGTGGGAAGTTTTTTTTTTTTTTAACATCATTATTGGAGTGTAATTGCTTTACAGTGGTGTGTTAGTTTCTGCTTTATAACAAAGTGAATCAGCTATACATACACATATATCCCCATATCTCTTCCCTCTTGTGTCTCCCTCCCACCTTCCCTATCCTACCCCTCTAGGTGGTCACAAAGCACAGAGCTGATCTCCCTGTGCTATGTGGCTGCTTCCCACTAGCTATCTGTTTTACATTTGGTAGTATATATAAGTCCATGCCACTCTCTTACTTCGCCTCAGCTTACCCTTACCCCTCCCCATGTCTTCAAGTCCATTCTCCAAGTCTGCGTCGAGACCTTCTTTTTTTTTTTTTTTTTTTTTTTTTGTGGTACGCGGGCCTCTCACTGTTGTGGTCTCTCCCGTTGCGGAGCACAGGCTCCAGACGCGCAGGCCCAGCGGCCATGGCTCATGGGCCTAGCCGCTTGGCAGCATGTGGGATCCTCCCGGACCGGGGCACGAACCTGTGTCCCCCGCATCGGCAGGCGGACTCTCAACCATCACGCCACCAGGGAAGCCCCCGAGACCTTCTTTTTTAATGTTAGATTTTACAGCTACAAATTTCCCTCCTAACATCACTTTCACTACATCCCATAAGTTTTGTATGTTGTGGTTTCAGTTTAATTTGTCTAAACATATTTTATAGATTTCCTTGTAATGTCTCTTTTGGTTGTTTAAGAGTATATTCTTTAACTTCCACATATTTGTGAATTTTCTAGTTTTCCTTCTGTTGATTTCTAGTTTTATTACATTGTGATTGGAAAAGATAATTTGCATTATTTCAATCTTTTAAAAATTACAACTTATTTTGTAGTATAACATATAGTTTAATAGCATATGGTTTATTGTGGAAAATGTTCCTCCTGTACTTGGAAAAGTTTGTTTTCTGTTATTGCTGGGTGAAGAGTTCTGTATGTATGTGTTCGGTCCAATTAGTAGTCTATTGTGTTGTTCAAGTCCTCTCTTGTTAATCTTCTGTCTGGTTTTTCTATGTATTATTTAAAGTAGGATATTGAAATATCCCCCTATTATTGTAGAGCTATTTATCCCTTCAATTCTGTCAATGGTTGCTTCACATGTTTTGGAGCTCTGATGTCTCATTCATATATGTTTATAATTGTTATATTTTATTTTATTTATTATTTTGTGGTGGTAAGAACACACGAGATCTACCCTCTTAACAATATATTTGTTTTATCTTCCTGATGAATTGAACCTTTTATTATTATATAACATCCTTACTTGTCTCTTGTAATAATTTTTGACTTAAAGTCTAATTTGCCTAATTTTAGTATAGCCGCCCCTGCTCTCTTTTGGTTACAATTTGCATGGAATATCTTTTTCCATCCTTTCACTTTCAACCTATGCATGTTCTTACATTTTATTTTTATTTTTGAAAATATTTATTTATTTTTAAAAATATTTATTTATTTATTTATTTAGGCTGCACTGGGTCTTAGTTGCAGCATGCAGACTTCTTAGTTGCAGCATGCATGTGAGATCTAGTTCCCCGAGCAGGGATCGAACCCGGGCCCCCTGCATTGGAAACATCGTCTTACCCACTGGACCACCAGGGAAGTCCGTGTTCTTACATTTTAAGTAACTGTGTTTCAGACAACATGTATTTGGATACTGAGAACATTCACTAGGTGCAAAGGAAACCCTCACATTGCATCTGGTATATAACCCAGTTGTGGACTATGTAGGAATCACAAGACTGAGGTTGGGGCTAGGAACCAGATAGCCTCTCAAAAGAAAATGGGTTTAAATAAAGAATAAAAGAAGCCATGCTACCCTCTTTTGTTTTTTCCTGTTCTAAGAAGATTGACCCCGTATTCAGGATGGTCTGGTAGTAATATGAGACACTGCATTTTAAGATCTGCATTGACAAGAATGTTTTATTGCAAACTTTCAAAATTCAGTAGTTAACTTTTAAAATATGTTTGTAAGAAAAGAGTGCTTTTCAGCTTAGTGAAGAGGGCAAGACAGGCTTGGGTTTTGATTAATGAGCTTTGGCTTTAGGGCTGTGTATGTTAAGTCAGAGGAGAACATCCTGCTAGTAATGTAAACTTCCAAGGGAAAAAATAAATAATCCTTTTGAGGGGAAAAAGGTAGATCTCATATTTGTTTTCTCTCTCTCTAAGTGATAGAAAAAATTGAAACCTTAAGGACCATTCATTCCTTTTATCCAAGTCTGGACCATGCTGTCTCTTTTTGTAACATCAAAGGAGGAGATATTGGTGAGTGACAAGTGACATCTTTGCCATCAAGATGTGTTTTTCTCAGTCCAGTCAAGATAAATGAGTGTTTGACTTATTCTTAAACTTCTTCAAAGAGGTCGTAATATCACTTCCCTCAAATAAGTAATCTCTCCCATCACATTTACAGTCAGGATATAATGTTTTGCTTTCTTTCCCTTTACATTTTTTTTCTTTTGTCCTCTGGAATTAAATTAATAATAATTGATCAGCATCTTACTTAAGACAATTATAATATATTAGAAAATACTTGAATTCTACCCCAGGCTTCTCTTCACCCAGCTAAATAGTTCCAAAGCTCTTTAACCTTTCCCAGCACAGTCCGTGCTCAATAAATATTGATCCCATTTTTCAGTATTCTAGGCACTTGGGACTGGAGGAAATTTTATCAGCATACCTGGGTTTGGCTGTATTTGTTTTGTTGCTAACCTAAGATTATGAACCCCTTTAGGGCAGAAACCATGCATACCTTTTAAACTCTTTCACAAACAACAGTGTAGGGATAGGAACACACTGGCCTGTGATAATCCTGCCACTGATGGGCCTAACTGATGAACACAACATTTTTAATATCCCATATTGGTGACATGGCATCAACGAATATGTTAAAGATGAATTTTTAGAGCCCTGAATTCAAAACCCTGAGGCAGTTAAGATAAAAACAAAATGAAACTTGATCTTCAAAGTTCTGCAACTTTGATTACCCTGGTAATCAAATCAGAGAGCCTTAATCTGGCTCTTCTGGTATGGAGTCATAAAATCGTAAGGAGAACCGCCAACCCTCAGGATTCCTGCTTGGGGAACATAGCTGGATTCGATGGCTTCCAAAGTCCCTTCCAAACCTGAGATGATGCAATTCTGTGAGACCCCAGTGGATAGAAATTCTGTTTTTCTCCCACCAGATTCCTGCGTGAATGGATTTCCTTTCATCTACCCCCAAATATCTAATACCGTCACTTTAGACGACCGTGTGTTTGAATCCACATGCAAGCTCTGTCCCCAAACATTCTTGTGTATTTTGGCTTTCTTCTATCTCCATCTGTGGAGAAATATCTATTTCTGTGTTACTTGTGGACATATAGGTCTGTTATCCATGGCACAGCTTATGCTGTGTAAGGATACAGTCATCCAAAGACCATCTTGAGAAGTCAGGGCTGGTGAGCGGTGCCCTGGACGGAAGTGAGAAGTTGGGGCTGAGCGGTGTGTGGGCTGGGGCACACACCACACACCAGCCCACAGATGCCCGCAGGATAGCGGGCTGTCAGCTCAGCCCAGTGCAATGAAAAACAGCGACGTTTCAAAATACACATCCGTTTTTAAGCAGTCTATACATTTGGCTTGCCTTCATTTTTGGCACTTGTTTATCACAGGAGAAAAAATAAGCTTGTTAGGGAAATTAAATAAATCATCTCTGTAAAAGGGAAAAGCAAAGTAATAAATTATATATACCTTTTTCCCCTGTCAGAGTTTAACATTTCAATATCTGATCAAAAGTTTTAAAACCTCTTTTTTAGGCTTACAGTCCATTAGATAGATGGGCTTTTTAAATGCACTTAGAACAGAACCTCATGGTGATTAAATTTTCAGTTCAGTCACCACCCACGTTATTTTTTATGGGCTTCATAGGAGAAACTTTAAAAACATCATTCAGTGCTCCAAACATTGCTGGAACTTGGTGTACTGTGAATGGTTTTGGTTTCCAAATTCGATTCTGCTCCATCTAGATTGGGAGAGAAGTAATACCTAGGATTCCTTTCAGTCGAAACATCCCGTTCAAGGCTCCTCTCAGCCCTTACAAAGCACACATGTCTTCGTGGAGTGAACTGGGATCTGGGGTTGGCCCTGTACTGCATTTATCCTTAAAGAAATTACTGAAGGTAATAAGTGCTTGGTTAAGATTTCCTGGTTTTGTTTAGTTGAGGTGTTGGTGGTAAGTGGAAGACCTGTATGTTGATCTTCACTTTTACACTAACTAGTTTTGAGATGGTTAGCAAATCACACCTAGATCTTTCACAAAAGGCTTGGAGATGATTTAGGACCAACCTCACCTGTGACAGAGGAACACGACACTGTCCACTGAGGTTCAGCGTCTCATTTAATGACATAGAGAGATTTTTGTACTTAAGATTTGGTTTTCTTGACTTGGTGTGCAATACTCTATTCAGACTATCTACTACCACACTATTTAAGCTGGTTAAGCTCCAAGGTAATACATGGTGACCAGCTTTACATGATATTTTATTTTATTAAGAAGACAATAGAAGTGAAATTATTTTCAAGGATATAAAGTAAATTATTAAAATAAGACAGTTATTTGTGCATTTTATAGTGTGTTATTTCTCTGCTGAGTTTCCTCTTTGTTGATACGTTTTCCTTTCTATTCTTGAACATAGTTATAATAACTGCTTTCCAAATGCTTGTCCCCCAGTTCTATCTTCTGGGTTGTCATAGATTTGGTTTTCACTGATTACCTTTTCTCTGGATTATGGGTCACATTTTTCTTTTTATTTTAGTCTAGAAATTCTTATCATATTCTGGACATTGTGCCCATTACAGAACTCTAGATTCTGTTTTGCTCTCTGAATATATTGATTTTTTTGTTTCAGTAGGCCGTCAACTTGACAAGATTTAAATTCCAGACTGTCTTCTCTGTGGTGGGCGGCAATAAAAATTATTGTTCAGTCCTTTTAGCCTGAGCTGGGTGGCTTGTATTCTTCTCTGCACATGAGTTCAGGGATTGGCTAGAGATTTAAACAGATTTTTTTTGTTTAATGCAGAATTTAGGACTTTACTTCTGTGGCTATCTCTTTCACGGGATTTATCCCCTCAATTTGTAGCTGCGGTGGTCACTTCAAACTCTTCTGGTTCTTCAAGACAGTAAGATCATAGATATTTTTTCAGTTTTAGTAACTCCATTTGGTGCTGACCAGAACTGCCTTCAGGCAAAAGTTTGTAGCATATTGGAAATTTACCCAGTGCCATTCCATCCCCTTCTTTTAAGTGAATTCCCTGCAACTTTTTCCCAATTTCGTTTGCTTGCCATTGCCTTCAGGTAGTTTGTTGGGTTTAATTTCCCCCTTAATTTAATTGTGTGTGTGTGTGTGTTTGTGTCAGATTTGATAGCTATTATCTGTGTAAAGGTTAATCCATTAGAAGCTATTCCTCCATTACCAAAAAGAGTAGATTTTTTTAAATGAATTTCTTTCAGGAGTAAATTTTATGAATTATTTTCAAGTTCTATAGTCTTCCTTCCCCCTTTACATACAAGATAAACACTCCTAGTATAAATATGGTAGAAAATCTTGTGTAACATACATTCTTATTGTATAGCTTGAGTATCCATATTATGGTATGTTTAATGTTTGTGCTGTATGTATACATTAAGTATAGAGAACACATATATATCATACTTTTAAGAATATACACTATATATCCAATGCTTTCTTTTGTTACTTGGGCTGGTACACCAGACCTTTGATCTGCATATGTCTTTGTCAGCGTCGCTGGACCCTCACTCGGTCACCCTGAGTGGTTGGGGCAACTATTCTAACTTCAGTCTAACCACCGTCTCTCTTCTCTGCTGTGCTGTCTCCACCTCTGCTTATAGCTGTGATCTTTTTATTTTTACCATGAAGCTACAGCACAGACAGGAATTGCTGCCTACCCAGCCTAATCTTCAAAGTTAGCAGAGAAGGAATCAATCTCTTTTTTTATAATTTCCATTTTCCTCCCTTTCTTTTCTTTCTGGACAAGTCCCATTTTTCTCTGAGAATTGTTGCCATTCCCACAGGGTGTTCCAAGGCTCTTTCTGGCCTGTCTCCATTTTATATCCCTGAATTAAATTTGAAAGGTTGGTGATAGCCTTTTTGCTGAGTTGAGTCAGTGTCAAAGTAAGAAAATTTGAAAGAAAATGGATTTGTACTGGTGTGTCTTCTATTGTCGGAGGGCAGGTCAACAATTCCTGAGTCACTACCGTTTCTACTTGTTACCTTCTGAGGATACCTTGTGAAATAGTTAGGATGATTTGACTTAACGTAATAGTAAACCTTTAAATTAATGGCTTAATCAATAAGAGTTCGATTATCTCTTATAACAAGGAACCCAGAGTTAGGAAATAGCCAATTCAGCATCTCCATGATGTGAAGGCATTCCCTGCCCTTCTCCTGGCTTTCCCTTTATGGTCACAGAGGATTGCTTCAACTCTTAGCATCACTTCTTCACGTGACAGCATCCAGAGACAGGAGCATATAAAAGTTGTCCCTTACTTTAAAAAAAATCAAATAGGAACACGTTTTCCCCAGATCACCCAAAAAGCTCACCCAATAAGCTTTTTCAGGCTCATTGGCCAGAAGTGAGTCGTTTGCTCTCTGTAGACAGTTAATGGGAAAGGAGAATGGAATTATTATCACTGCCTAGGCTAGGTGGAGCAGGTTGAATAGCTCCCTACCCTGAATTTATGTCCACCTGGAATCTCAGAACGTTATCTTATTTAGAAAAAAGGTCTTTGCAGATGTACTTAGTGAAGGATATTGATAGGAAATTATCCTGGACTTAGGGAGAGTCTTACATCCAATGATAAGTGTCCTTATAGCAGGAAGAGGAAAGTACACAGGGACACAGAGAGGAAGGGCAGGTGAAGATGGAGGTAGAGATTGGATGGATGCAGCCACAAGCCAGGAACACCAGGGGACCGGAACCTGGCCGAGACAAGAAACAATTCTTCTCTAGAACCTTTGTGAGAAAATGGCCCTATCAATACCTCGATTTCAGACTTCTGGCCTCCAGAGCTGTGAGAGGATAAATTTCTGTTTTAAGCCATCCAGTTCATGGTATTTTGTCAAGACAGCCCTAGGAAACTAAGATACCAGAGGTTGGCAAACTAAGGCCGTAGAGCAAATCCTGTCTATTACCTATTGATGCAAATTAAATTTTATTAAAACATAGCCTCACGCATTCATTTATAGATTGCCTATGGATGCTATTCTGCTGCAGTGAGAGAGTTGAATAGTTGTTACAGAGACCTTGTGGCCAGCAGTGCCTAAAATATTTACTCTGGCCTTATGCAGAAAAAGTTTGCTGGCCTTTGGACTAGACCATTTATGGTTCATCTCCTAGGGCTACAGAGAGGCTCATCTTCGTGAGAAGACTGCTTCTTAACACCTGAACAAAATGATGTTTTGTTAGAAAAGAAGGAGAATGATTTACGGATAGACTACCAAATGTCTCATACCTTGATTAGTTCATGGGCATGTGACCACGAAATCTGGGTTATACACGATAATAAGCTAATACTCATTAATTATCCACACTTGTAGTTTTAATCTAGTACATTCAACAAATTCATAGGTTCCCATCTAGTTTTTGTTATTAATACAATTGTCAGTAGTACTATATTTTATGTGCTAATAGGTTTCAAATTTGGCAGTATAAATGAACCGTAATATTTACAGTGATCATCTTGATTTTGCAACTTGTGCATACAAAGTACAGACTACAAATGTTTCTTTTATATCTCTGGGTCTCCCGATGATGACATCCAAGATGTGGAGTTACAAGCCCTGAAAATGTCTAAGATAAGAAAGGTGTGCAACCTTAGTCATACAGCTCACAGACTAGAATACAGTCCAGGAAAACATCCTTGTAGTAGACCGTCTGTAGATTTTTGGTAAAGGTGCCAAGGTAATTTAATGGGTGAAGGATAAACTTTTCAACAAATGGTGTTGGGACCATTGGAGATCCACAGGCAAAAGGATTAATTTTTGTGTGTATGACCTTTGCCTCACACTCTACACAAGATTAGTTAAAAATGAATTATAGACCTAGTGGTAATAGTTAAAACTATAAAAATGAATAAAATGTGGAAGAAAATCTTTGATCTTGGGTTGGGCAAAGAGTTCTTAGATATGTACCAAAACCATGATTCATAAGAGACAAAAATAATTTGGACTTTTTCAAAATTTAAAGCTTTTAAGCTGCTACAGGTACCATTAAGAAAATGTAAAGACAAGCCACAGTTTGGGAGACAGTAGTTACAAATCACATATCCAGACGTGTACACAGAGTATATGAAGAATACTTAGAACTCAGTAAGATGAGCACCTGGTTTAAAAATAGGCAAATGATCTAGATAGAAACTTCCCCAGAGAAAATACCTGAATGACAAGAAGCACATGAAAAGATGACTAACATTATTACTCATTGGAAAAATGCAAAGTAAAACTACAATGAAATATCATTTCAGTTGAAAAAGACAATAACAAAAGTTGGCAAAGATGTGGAGAGCCTGGGACGCCCATATATTGCTGGTGGGAATGGAAACAGTATGGCTACTTTGAAAAGAGTTTGGCAGTTTAGTAGAAACTTCAACATTAACTTATTATGACCCAGTAATTCTTCTCATAGGTATCTACCCAAAAGAAATGAAAATATATGCCCATAAAAAGACTTGTACACAAAAGTTTATAGCAGTGCTGTTCATACTAGAAGAAACCCCAGAAACAATGCAAATGTCCATCAGTGGGTGACTGGACAAAGAAAATGGTATTCCATCCATTTGAAGAAATTATGCTATAAAAGACAGCAGCCACAAATGACAAAATGTTGTATGATTCCATTTTTACAAAATGTCCAGGAAAGGTAGATCTGTAGAGAAAAAAAGTAGATTAGGGTTGCTTGCAGCTGGGGTGGAAATGGAGAGAAAAAGCAACTGGGAACGTGAGATCTTTTAGGGTGTCGGGAAGGTTCTAAAACTGGATTGTGGTGATCACTACACAACTCTATAAATTTACTAAAAATCATTACTTTATACTTAAAGAGGGTCAATTTATGGTATGTAAGTTATACCTCAATAAAATGGCCTAAGAATATATAGCAAGGGAATTAAAAAATAAATCGGCAAATATCCAACAGACAACATGGATGCAAACTAAAAAGTGTGTGAAGTTTATCAATTGCTATCTCAGCTAGAAAACTGATTTTTAAAAAGGCTGAGAGGAGATTGGGAATTCTTGTTCTTGTTAAAGAGCTGTTTAAATCCCATCACCACTGTGTAGCTCGGAGCTGATGCCTGAGTTTCCTGGCCTCCCACTGACCCAGAAAGCAGAGTAAAAAGGTAAGAATCCTATTAGCTGAATGAGCAGAACATACTTTTATAGCTTTTCTCTTTATTTCTTTTATCTTTATACCATCCTGTGAGGTAGGTTGAATAGATATTTTGGGCCCCTTTTAGGTCATAAAATCGCAGACCTATTACTAAGATGAAGTCCTGTCTGACTTTTTAAGCAGCTTTTTGAGGCCCATCTTCCTTTGCTTTTGCTCAACCCCATCTTTACGTCCCTCTAAGCAGCTTCATGGCGCCAACATCACATGTAACTCCTCCTTCACTTCTCCTCCTCTCCTCAGAGACACAAAGCAAGCCTGTCATCCTGGAGCGAATCTGTTTAAAGTCTGCTCTGGGTGCACAGAAAGCCAGCTTTAGGACAACCTTTTTAGCCAGGAGGGAAATTACACTTCAGAAAATGATTATTTTGAGAGTTTCCCTCTTTTTCCCAAGTTGAATCTAACTTAAATTGAATTTGACTACATTCTCCAGGGTATGAATGATGACAGAACTTAGTCACCAGGTATAACCACCCATGGCAGTTTTTAACTATTTAGTAAATGCTAATTAGTAAGTCTAGTAAACTTACTGATTTATCTCTTTTACTCCTCACTCCAGTTCTCTGAGGAAGGTGCTATTATTATTTCCCCTTACAGATGAGAAAATTGGGCCTTAGATTATATTTAGTCAAAGGTGGCACAGTGCAGACTTAACCCAGGTCTGCTGAGTCCTAAGTTCATGCCCTTGACCCGTACGCGATCCTGACTTGTCATTTGACCTACACAGGCGTCGGGAGAGGGAGCCGAACATCGTCATCTCTTGGTGCCCCTTCTCACTCTGTCTGTCAGCTCATCTGCCACAACAGGTGTCATAGGTGGGCGGGGGCGGGGATGGTTAAACAACAGACATTGATTTTTCACAGTCTGGAGGCCGGGAAGGCAAGTCAAGGTGCTGGCAGGTTCAGTGTCTGACGAGCCCTCTTCCTGGTTTGCAGGTGGCCACCATCATGTGTCCTCACGTGGCCCGGGGCGGGGTAGAAATCTTTCTGTGTCTCTTCTTAGAATACCCCTGTTCCCATGATGGCATCTCTACCCTCACAACCTCATCTCAACCTAAGGCCCCACTTCCAAATACCATCACATTGTGAATTAAGGCTTCAACATATGAATTTGGGGGGAATACAAACATTTAGGCCATAGCACTTTGTAATTCTATAGATGGGTGTGGTCATTTCTGTCCACCATCCAAAGACTACCATGCACATAGCTGTGTAAGAAAAAAAAAAAAATTGTGAAGTTAGAAACAGATCATATATTAGGCCACAGATTAAGTCTCAAAAGATTTTAAAAGGTAGCTGTGATACAGAGTACCTGCTCCAACAGAATGAAGCTAGAAATCAATAACAGAAGTAAAACTTTAATTCACTAATTTGTGGAAATTAAACAATACAATCTTAAACAACCGATGGATCAATGAAGAAATCACAAGGGAAACTGCAGAACACTTAGAGACAAATAAAAATGAAAACACAACACACCAAAACTGCATGTTTTTTCAGTGTCATGATTGAACATTGTCTATTAGGCTACCCAAGATTTAAATTTACCTAGTTCTCAAGGGGCATGATTCTTTGTTTGACTCACTACTTCTTATTGATTAGGCTACTTTATCACTGTGTAAGGGTAAATATTAACTTTTATAAAACTGCTGTCAGTGAAAATTATTCTTGTCCAAAGCAGGAAGAGATGACCCTAGAGGTTACAGTTTTATTGCTCTGTAGGACTTTAACCAGTTTTGAATCTAGTTGAGCAATTCTGTTCTAGCATTTGTTCAGTCTCTTATAACTGTTCTAACTCAGTCTCTCAAATCTTCTTTGAACTAGCTTTACCATTTTTTGAGGCCTCTCATTAATGAGTTAAATAAGTCTTTATAACATGGCCTCAGTTAATATTTGTGTAAAGGCATGTTTAACATTTTGAATATTATTCTCTGAGAGCTTTAAACTTGAGAGCAGGAAAACTGATTTTTTTTCCCTACGTCACCAAGTGACTAGTACATTGCTTTCTCTCTCAAAACATATCAAGTGCCGCCCTCTTTATTCCCTCCTGCTCCTCTTGCTTGTATGGCTTGGAGAAGGCAGGAGGGAGGCTGCAGCCTGTGTGTCCTGCTCCTCTCTGCCGCTACTTGAAGGGTGTGGAAGCATCTAGAAGAAGCGCAGTGTCTGGCTGTTCTCAGAGGGTCCCCATTGCGGACAGAGGAGAGCTGGCACCTGCGTGCTGCAATCCTTCTGTTCTTCTGGGTCTCGGTGTGCTACACGGAAACATGTTAATAGGACCCCCGAGGCTCCCTTGCTCAGTGCAGGTTGCCCGCTGTGGGCGATCCACACACGCAGCCCCTCCACCGGGAGGGAGGCTCAGCGGCCTTGCGTTCCCGCTTCTGACAAAAGAAGTGTGGCATGCTCACTTGGTAACACACGTTAGAGCTGCGTGATCCTGACTGGGCAGATTGGTGCCGCGAGGGAATAATAGGTGTCAGCTGCGGCAATGGAAGGGCAGTGCAAGGGGGCTCGTTATTTTCACCCGGGGTGGAGTGTTGTGAGTCTGATTAACTGGAGTGAGGGGTGCTGTGCATGTTTTAACAAGGAAGAGAGAACAGGAACCCAAAGTGATTTCTGCCCCAGCTAACTCTGCATCTGTCTGTGAATTAATGCAGGATCAACCTTGTGTTAAGGATGCAGCTTTACGTTGGTACAGTGAGAGGGAATCTGAAAACTCTAGGCTGAATTGCCAGCAGATCTTAGCAAACAATTTGACATGATGTAAAAAACAAACAAACAAACAAAAAAAAACACGCTGGGTGGAGCCCAAGTCTCTCCTAAAATAGGAAGATGTTGTGAAGTTTGTATCAAAAGATTGATCTGGGTTCTTTTAAAAAGAAAGTTAACTAACCCTGGACCGCTAGAGTGATTTGTCACATTTATATCCTAGATGTTTTATATCCCTGCCATGACCCTGAATTGGTCAGGACACATGCAACTGTGGCAAATAATATGGTGCCCAAAGTTTTCCTCTTATTGTCTGGGTTTTCTGTGGATTGAGTTTCAATTTCATCACTTTCTTATTTAATTTTCTTTGTATTATTGTTTTCATTACCTGAGCATCTTATCATTGTAAAAGATTCAAGGAAGAGCCATTATTATTAAGTGTAATGTTAAAGTTTATCTTTTTCCTCTCCCTGCCTTTCAACCCAACACATTTGTTCCTCTTTCCTGCAGGAACCATGGGTGATGGTGAAAACAGCTGGGTGTGCATCTTTATAGTTCTTTTTCCAAACAGTTATACTCATACATGCAAATCTTCCTCCCTCCCTCCCTCCCTCCCTCCCTCGTTCCTTCCTTCCTTCCTTCCTTCCTTCCTTCCTTCCTTCCTTCCTTCCTTCCCTCCTCCCTCCCTCCCTCCCTCTCTGGCTCCCTCCTTTCCTTCCTTTCTAAAAAAATATAACAGGGTTTGTTTTTGCAACTTGCTTTTTTTCAAGGAATAGTCAGATTCACAGTCATTCCATATCAGTTCATATAAACCTACTTCATTCTTATTAGAGGCTGAATGCTATTTTATTGCGTAGAGATATTCCCCAAATTGTTTCACCAGAACCCTGTTTACTGACATATATGTTGATTCTTACAAATAATGCTGCCACGACATTCTTTTTCAAACATCTCTTGCGTATGTCAACTGTTTCTTAATGATAGCTTCCTGGAGGTAGGATTCTTGCGTCTGCTTTAAAATGCTTTGAAAGAGTCTGCCATATTGCCCTTCAAAAAGACTTTATCAATTTACACATCCACCAAGAATGTTTGAGAATAAGGTTTTCCCTCATACTTACCAACACTGAACATTAACCTTTTAAAAGAATTATACCAATTCATCATTTTTACTCATCAGTGAAAAAAAAAATCATGGCAGAGAGATGAACTGGTTTGGGAGCCAGACTGACAAGGTTTAAATTCAAATTGCCCCACCACTGACTGTGTACTGTTGCCAAATTCCTTCAGTTCTCCTTGCTTCCCCTTCCTTTTCTCTGCAGTGGGGAAAATACCCACCACAAAGCCTGGTGTAAGCCTTTGATAATTTGCACGTGTCAGACCCTAAGAGTCGCTGGCCAGAAGCAAGCACTTAACAAATACGAGGTATATTTATTATTATTATTATTACTAGCATTTTATAGGTTTTGGTAGGGCTTTGAACATATTTATATATTTATTGGCCACTTGAAAATCTTATTAGAGATACTTCTTAGTATAATTTGTGTTCTGGTAGGCTCTAACTTTTTCTTAAATTTGGACTACTGTATATACCCACACATAGATATATGTATGATACTAAATATTAAGCTTTTGTCTGACTATATGTTAAATATTTTTCAGAGATATTCATATATCCTGTAATGTTGCATATACCGTTTTATAATGCTACGGAAGTTTAAAATTTTTCTTTCATCAAATTTGTCTGCCTTTTCCACTGTGATTTGTGCTGTTAAGGACTATTCATTAACCAAGATTTTGGGGAAAAATCATAAAGGCTTACTGGTTGATTGACAATTTATCTCCTTGATCCTTTTGAAATTCTGAAACTTATTGTTTGCATTTAGTGTGAGATATCTAGCGTTCTCTTTTTAGAAACATTTACATGAATAGTCCATCTTTTCTGTACTTACTTGAAATGACACTTTCATACCTTATCATAAAGTGTGAATGCCTATATATTCATGGATCTGTTTCTCAATTCTCAAACTGTTACTTTTTAATATCAATAATCCAATTGTTTTTGCAAGTTTTTTTTCTTTTTAATATGGTAGATAGTAAACTGACAGAGCAACTGACTTCTAGTATTTTTTCTCCCCCCAAATTTTAACGCTATTCTTGGGTATTTTTTTCCAACTGCTTTTTATAGTATATGGATGTGAGTATGTGTGTATGATCAGGATTTATTTTTTCATTATGTTTTCTAGTTTATACTATATGCTAACATACGAGAGAGTTATTGATTTTTGTAAGTGATAGTGTGTCTGTCACCTTATGGAACTCTCTTATTCTAACAGTTTGTCTTATTTTAATAGTTTATCTGTAGAGTCTGATTCTTCTAGAGAAGGGAGATCGTACTGTAGAAAATTATGACAGTTCTATAGATGCCTTTACTTCTTGATACCGCTTATGTATTTACTTCGACATTTTTATTGGCTAGGCCAGCAGTGTAATGCTGAAAAGGACTGTTCCGTTTTTTCTTCTTACTAACTCTAATAGGAGTGCTATCAGTGAGTCATCTTATGTATAGTTGCTGTAGACTTCTGCAAAAAGCCTTAATAGCATTGAAGACATTTCCATCTCTTTCCAGCTGGCCAAAAAGTTTGTTTACTCCGACATGTCTGTCAGATTTTATCAAAATGCTTTCCAGCCTTTATTAGGAAGATTATATTGGGTTTCTGTTTTAACCTGTTACCATACCCAGTTGCATTAATACCTTCTTGATGTTACACCATTTTGGTATTTCTGAGTTAAACTTGGTTTGCCATGATATAGTATTCTATTAATTCACAGCTGGACTTGATTTGTTTATATTTTATTTAAATATTTTATTTAATTACAAAAATGAAATTGCTCCTTTGATTTCTTCTTTGTGGCTTTTGCTTGGTTTTGGTATCAGCACTAGGCTGGTGTCATAATCTTCCATTCTCTGAACCGGTTGGAATTTTCCTTATAAACTCATCTGGGTGTGTGATGGTGTGGTTTTCTGTTTTGTTTTATTTTTGTTAAGGGTAGCTCTATTTTAGAAAAAATCTGAAGACTTTTGAGAAAGTCATGAACAAATTTCTATTTACTTTTTTTACTCGTTTTTTCCAGTTCTTCTCGAGTCACTTGTAGAACATCTTCTCTCTCCCTCAGTCACTCTCCTCCCCTCCCTCCGTTTCTGTCTCTCTACCTGATCTGTCAGCTGTTGAAAGGCGGCTATGGATAAAGCTCCTCTCTGTTTGTGGATTTTTCAGTTTCTCCTTGTGTTTTCATCAGATCTTGCTGCACACACACACGTATACACATATTCGTATACACTGAGATTTGTATTTAGATGCAGACAAGTTTGACTTGCATCTTATTGGATTGCATGTTTCAGTAATCATAGATATCCGCTTTATCCTATTTAATGCTTTGTATCAATACTTTATTCTCTTTCCTGATGTTAATTTTGCTATGCTATATCATTTTATAATCATTTTTATTATTACCATTTGCCTAGTGTATATTTTTACATCTTTTACAAAAATCCATCTTGTCTTAATTTCAGTGGGCCTCTCTCTTATAGTCTACATATAGCTGAATTTTTTTTGAGTTTAAAATGGACTTTCTATGGTGATTGTGATATACTTTGATTTTGCTATTCTTCTTTCTATCTTGACCTTTGAACTGATTATATATATAACTATATATATATATATAAAACTATAGATATATAGTTCCATTAAATTTCCTCCCTAGTCATTTGGAACTTATATATCTATTTCTGTTCTCCCAGTGATTATACTTATATTTTTAACAATTTTAACAATTCTGTCAACAGCTGTAGTATCTATATCTTACTCTTATATAGGAAAAAAATTTGTAGTAGTCTTACACTTCCTATACCCTCTCTGGCAGATTCCACTGCTGAGAACATCTGGGATTTCAGTTCAAGATGGTTATTTTGTGCATTTTTAAAATATCATGCATCGACAGTTATTTAAACTTAACTGTAACTTTCCGTGTTTTCTCTGATCACTATTCTTTCTTGTATCCTTTTTCTTGGTTTTGTTCTTTATTTTATTGGATTATCCTTTCATAAGTTTTTTCAAAAGTATTTGTGGGTGGCAAAATTCCCAATTCCTTGCACGTCCAAAGCCTTTATTTTGTCCCCAAACTTGAAGGCAAGTTTGACAGATATGGAATCTGGGTTCAAAATAGCATTGAGCCTGGATTTTTCTAGCATCCAGTGTTGCTGTTGAGAAATGAATGGTAAATGTAATCCCCACATCTTTGTGAGTAATCCATCATTTTGCCTTTGGAATGCCTTAGGATTCTTCTCTGTGATGATTTGACATTCCACAATGATGATTAAAGTTTTGGGCCTTTTAAAACTTGTCCTTTGGCACAGAGTAGGTCCTTTTAATCTGATGAACTGTGTATTTCTTGAGCTTTAAGTAAACTTCTTCAATTATTTTGATTTTTCTGTTCATTCCTCTTTTCCAGAATTTTTCTCCATGTCTCTTAAATTTTCTCTTATGCTTTCTATTTCTTAAGATTTTTCTAGGAGAAACCATTTGCTGCGTTTTCCAGCTTACCAAGTGATTCAGATACATCTGTTATGGTATTGTTTTAGCATTTATTTTACTTTGAAGATCAGATGTTTTGTCTGAAGATCTAGTTGTTTCTGTTTTAAGATTCAGTGTTACATAAAGAACTCTCAGGATATTAACATGATTTACAATCTTTATTGTTGTTCTATTAGGTACTTATTTTTTAAAAAAGAGTGTGTGTTGGCTCCCTTCAAGTGGTGCATGGGTCCTGGCTTGTGTGTCTCCCTTTTTGTTGGAGGTTTTTCTCCTCCTCTTGGGCTGCTGCTGTGATTGCCGCCTGTGCTCTGCTCCCTGTGGCTGTGGAAGGAGGCTCCTGGTGTGCCGCTGGGTGTGATGTGCCAGGTGGGGTTTGCCTTTGCGTATGAGTATCTCCTACCCTGGGAGAAACCATCCGCGAGGTCGTAATTTCTTGGTGTCTCTTTGGCTCGGTGCCCACACAAATGGCTTTACAAGTGGGACAAATACCAGGGACCCCTGCTGACTGGTCAAGTGGAGGATCAGGGCCCACAGCCCTAGAGACCTAAGCACAAGCTCAGGTCACCCTCTGCACACTTTTTCTATAAACTATGCACTTGGAACTCCTTGGGTTTCTCCGTCCACAAGTCTTCTCTTGAAGAGTAATGTATTTTGGATTCTTGGTTTAGCTGGTTTCACTTTTTCCATAACTCTGATCCTATATTCTTTCTGTTGTTTAGAGAATCATCAACATTTCTTGGTCACTGGTACAGCTCTTGTTTTCAGTGCTCTTACGAGCATCCTCTGTTTTTGCCCTACATGTCTTACTTGTCACTTTGTAGGATTTGGGATGGGTAAACGGACCCATGTGGCTCAGACTTATCTTCCTAATTAAACCTCAGTGTCATCTGTTTGAGGAACAGGGGCTTAGGTTTTCTAAGGCTTTCAAGGTAGAGGGTCTTCCACTTTTTCCATGCATTGACATTTACTGTTGTACCTATTATGTGACTGACACCTCCCTGGGTTAGGAGTATGGGGACACAAGAATGTGTAAGATTCAGAACATTTTCCTTTCTTGTTAGGCCCACCCCGTGTACACTTTGAAAAATGCTTCATAATGTGAAGAGTCACGGGTGAAAAGATGACGGAGTGACTAAATCTTCCATTAGGGAAGGTGTAGGGGGAACTGCTTTATAGATAAGATGCTAGATGAGTTGTTTCTTTAAGATAAGTAGAGCTTGGCAGTCAGAGAAGGTGGGTGGGTGTCAGAAGTGGGAGTGTGAAGGCATTCCAGGCAAGAGTGAATATAGCAGAGGGACTGCAGTGCATGGTGTACTTAACAAATGTTAAATGATCTGCTCTGGTCATCTCGGGTGTTTGGAAAAAGGATGAGGGAGAAGCCACCTGCAGAAGTGTGACAGGTCTCTGAAGGAAATGTATACCAGGCACTGAGTGTCCCCCATGGGAGATCACTATGGACGGACCCACAACTTCCCAGGTGCACATGACATTGAGTCATTTACACTGTGAACCCCAGTACCTCTTGATTCTCCTGGAAGGACCTAAAAGGGGTGTCCAGAGAGTGGGCGGAGGAAGGGGCTTCTGCGCTTCGTCTCATTATAGACTCTGTGGACATAATTGGTGACGGCTTCTGTCTGTGGCAGATGGTATGACGTCCATCCTTTTGTAACTCTACCTAATGACATGCTGGGCTGGGCTGATGCCTAACATACTAGGATCTGGGCCCTGGTCATTGAGCAACGTTATCATCTAACAGTAGATAAACGTTGTTTTACTGTCAGAGAAATATAACATCATATAAATTAGACAGGTGTGCTAAAAACTTGCACAGTCATTAGACTTAGATAACAAGAAACAAAGCCAAGAGTATGTGTAAATAATGAACCAAAACAGAAAAGCCTTCCAGCACACTGCTGTGTGACACCAGGGGACAGGGTTTAGGGCTATGTAGTCACGTAAGGGTTTTCGCATAAAGTATTACACTTGCTTCTCAGAAGAACTGTATGAGTGAGGTGCTGCGGTTATCCTCACTTTACACATGAAGAAACTCTGACGATTTTAGTAACCTGTTCAAGGTCACACAGCTAGTGAATGCTGGGACTGGGCCAGAACCCATGTTTCTCTAATTTTACGCTCTTTCATTTTCACAGCTATTCCTTGCTACCGGACATTACTATGTCCCGGCACTCACACGCAAGTGTGGGAACTTTTACTACGAGATGATGGACTTTGAGTTGGCATTTCTGAGCTTCATAGATCAGAACCCTCAGGTCCTGAGAGAACTAACCTGCAGGAGAAAAGTGAATGGGATGAAACTGTTAATTCACTCAATATGGGAATTTTGACTTTAACTGCACTGCATGTTCAGCCTTCTTTCAGGGGAGGGGAGTTCTATCAAAAGCCTGGGAGATAGGGGGACAAAAGACAGAAGATGGCCACACAGTTCCCTGCTCACCCTCCCCATATTCTGCCTTCCTTTGGGCTGAGTCAGAAATAAAGTCATTGGAGGCTCCAAAACGCATCGTCCTTTGCCATTCATCTACTGTCACTACCTGCTCGCGGGTTTTCCTTATTTCTTTACTGAATCTTTTCTTTTGAAAGTGACGATGTAAGAAACGGACTATTTCACTGTTGTTCTTGTTGCAGTAGGTATGCTAGCTTTTTTTTTTTTTTTTTTTAATTTTAAGAAAGAAACAGTATATTCCTTGTTCTAAAAGTCATTACCGGGCTTCCCTGGTGGCGCAGTGGTTGAGAGTCCGCCTGCCGATACAGGGGACGCGGGTTCTGCCCCGGTCCGGGAAGATCCCACATGCCGCGGAGCGGCTGGGCCCGTGAGCCATGACCGCTGAGCCTGCGCGCGTCCGGAGCCTGTGCTCCGCAAGGGGAGACGCCACAGCAGTGAGAGGCCCGCGTACCGCAAAAAAAAAAAAAAAAAAAAGTCATTACCACTCAACTGTGGCTGCTCTTCGTGTATGTTTGTATGTGGCTGCACAGTGAGTGTGTGGTGAGAGTGTACTTGTGCATTTTGGAAAATGTTATTTATAGCTCTTAATTAGAATTTTTAAGAAGGCTCACTACTTTGTTTTCAAACGTGAGTAGCTGAAATTAGCTCCCTCTTAAACCTTGTCTGAACAAAGATGCCATGTGCATCACTCCCTCCTTCCCCCACTGGGAGAGGAGGGTAGAGTGGAAAGTGGTTAATCCTCTTCATGGGGGATGGAGTTGAAATTGAGCTTTGCAAGCAAAGTCAGAGATAATTTCCCATCTTCATTACTTATGGAAATCAGTTACTGTACTTTAATTATCCACTTGTTTGTATTGTCCACATGAAATGCCTTTTCTTTTATTTAAACTGCAAATAATTGCCAGTAGACTTATTCATTGGAAATTGGAATCCACTTTTTTGATCTCTAGAAAGCCTATTAATAATGAATGAGGATGTTATTTATTTGTTGTAATTCCACAAATGGAAACTGAAAAGGACTTTATATTCCTCGCTGAATCCCTCTGACATTACTTAAATACGATCACCGCAGGAGAAATGCAAAGATGTGGAAAAGCAAAGTGGTTCTGATCTTTAGATCAGAACAACTTCCTTATTTTCTTCCTTTTCTCCCTTCTTTCCTTCTTTCAGCAAATACTGATATGTGGTTACTTTGGGAAAAGCTCTATTAGGTGAAGTGAGGAAGAGGAGTTAAATGCCTTCTAGGGCATAATAAACATTCATAAAATCCTTGACATTTGCAAGGGATACACCCTGAGACCTTCAAGAATCCCCATTTTCATAAATCTTACTATAGCATATAATTTCCTGCATAAAATTCAATAAAATATAACTGAAAAATTTAAGTGACCCCTTTGGACTCAATGATTCTATAAATACAAGACTCAAGTAATTTATAAAGCCATTAAAATAAATTTTTCCATTAACATAAACTATCCACCATGCTTGTTCTCACCTGGGCAAATTTTACGCTATCCAGAGCACTTGCTGAAATAGTTTCATGAATTGCTTTACCCCGTTTCCATACAGAACATGGGGTAGAATCGTTCATGTCTCAGCAACAGTGGAATCTGAATCTTTGCTCTTAAATTTATTTTTTAAAGTCTGTTTCCTGACCATAGCCATAACTTGATTGGATCTCCTCATTTTCTCATTGTGTTCACTGCCAACAGTAGACACCAGTTATCCTCTTAGGAAACTCTTTTCCCCCTTGACAGAGCCGAAGTTTTACTTTTAGCTTTTTAGCGTGTATATGGAGATAAACATGGGTGAACTTGGAATGGGTGCCCAGGGCTCCCCAGTTGTTTCCAGGAGCTCCTGGAGTCACTTCTAACACTGCCTGCTTGCGGGGTTTTCCTTATCTCTTTACTGAATCTTTTCTTTTGAAAGTGACAATGTAAGAAATGGACTATTTCACTGTTGTTCTTGTTGCAATAGGTATGTTAGCTTTTTTTTTTTTAATTTTAAGACATGAACAATGTATTCCTTGAATACTGGATCCAAATTTTGGCCTCACCAAAATTAAAGTATAAAATCAACGATGAAACTCTGATAACTTTGCACACGGTCAAAGCTTTATCTTCAATAATCACAAATGAGCGATGTCTGCTATATTTAGATGGTCCGATACTAGAACAGAATAAATCCTCAAAGAAAGGTACAGATAAAACTCTGGAAGGCTTCGTGGAGGAGGCAGGATTTTTCCCGGACTTTGCGTAAAACAGGAATGTGTCAAAGACAAAGACATTTCAGTAGAGGGATCAGAATGAGGGACCACATAGTTGAGGATCTAGGGAGCTTATGCGGGAAAAATGAGTGCATTTCCACCTAATTACAAAGGTACTCTGTCCACATTGTAGAAAATACGGGAGATGCTTTCTCCCCTCCTTTTTTTTAGTGATACGGCAGACTTGCGTACACAGAAACATTCCCAGTATAGAATATTTTAAAACACTGGGAAAATATATTTAAATAAATATTTTAAAATGCATGGTGACTTGGCAAGAAAGCAAGGAAAGTTCAAGGAGCACAAAGCAGTGAAAACATATTACTTCAAAAAGATAGGCTGGGGACTTCACTGGTGGCACAGTGGTTAAGAACCTGCCTGCCAGTGCAGGGGACACAGGTTTGAGCCCTGGTCTGGGAAGATCCCACATGCCGTGGAGCAACTAAGCCCACGCGCCACAACTACTGAGCCTGTGCTCTAGAGCCTGTGAGCCACAACTACTGAGGCCCGCGTGCCTAGAGCCCGTGCTCCGCAACGAGAGAAGCCACCGCAGTGAGAAGTCCACGCACCGCCACGAAGAGTAGCCCCCGCTCGCCGCAACCATAGAAAGCCCGCGTGCAGCAACGAAGACCCGACGCAGCCAAAAATAAATAAATAAAAAATAAATAAATTAAAAAAAAAAAAAAAAAGGCTGCGCTGAAGCCAGTTTTGCTCTAGGATTATTTTCCTATTGCTTGTTTCCCAGAGCTTAAATTTGAAAGACTGTGTGTGGATAGTGGAGAAAGCCTGGGACCTGGACACAGTGTGGGTGCAGGGATCATAGATTCTGTCCTGGAGCCACGGACTCCAAAGGAAAGACCCCCAAAGGAGAAAATGCGACAGAGTCTGCCTTGCAGATGGAGAGGGTGGGGATACTTGCCTAGTTGAAGACCCCTCTGGATGGGAAGGGAAAGAGGCTTCTCTGACTATCCTTAACCACAAAACTGCCTTCACGGGAGTCTGAGGGTAATTCACAATTTCTGTGTGGCTCTCATAACTTGCAAGATAAAATTTTAAATTGAGCCCAGGTTGGTAAGACTCCAAATAAGCAAATGCAATCTGCAGTGAAGGAATGTACTTTAGGTCCAGTCATCACTAGCATTTCCACAAATCTTTAAGAAGTGTAGCTCACCATACACCCGAGGAAACACATCCTATGAACAAAAGTCAGCACACGTAATAAAGCGTAGGACAGAAACTGCAGATGGTACAACTTCTTCACATTTGGATTATAAAATATGTATGTATAATTATGCTAAAAGAAATAAAAGTGACTGTCAGAATGTAATTAAGGAACAAAAGAACATAAAAATTTACCAGTTGTATTTTTCAAATAATCAAATAGAATTTCTAAAAATGAAAAACATAATAATGGAAAGTAAAATTTCAATAAATGGATGAAAAGTACATTAGTTTCAGCTATAGAAAGAATTAGTGACCTGGATGATACATCATAAGAAAATGCCGAGAAAGTAGAATAGTTTCCCAACCTACCTTATTTTATCAATACTTTTTAGTATCTCAATACTTTTTTTTTTCACAGCACCCCTAGATCAAAAGAACTACCTAACTTTTTTTTTTTCCTCAGTAGTTAGGCCCAAACAACTTACTAGTAATATTTTGCATGGTATCCCACAGACATTGCTGTTTCCCTCAAAAATTTAAAATTCCACAGTGTCCCTGTGAGGTCACTCTGGTTCCAACAATTTGGGACCTGTGCATGTAAAATGAAGAAAGCAGTACTGGACTTAAGAGACTTGAAGGACTGGTCTAACATGTGTCTAATTAGAGTCCAGAAGAAGGAAAGGAAAAAGACATTGCAAGTGGCTTTTCCAGAATTAAAACAAAACCCTTAGATTCAGGAAGCACAGCAGATTGAAAGCAAGGTAAAGACAATACATATCTAGACACGTTGTACCCAACTGCAGAGCACCAAAGACAAAAGTAACACTGACAGCTGGCTTATCAGGAGAAGAGATGGGGCTTCCCTGGTGGCACAGTGGTTGGGAGTCCACCTGCAGACGCAGGGGACACGGGTTCATGCCCCGGTCCGGGAAGATCCCACGTGCCGCGGAACGGCTGGGCCCGTGAGCCATGGCCGCTGAGCCTGCGCGTCCGGAGCCTGTGCTCCGCAAGGGGAGAGGCCACAGCAGTGGGAGGCCCGCGTACCAAAAAAAAAAAGAAGAAGAAATGAATGCTCTTGCTCAGATTGAACCACAAATATTTTAAAATATTTTCTTTCAGTTTTGTCTGTGTATATATTATTTTTAAATGAAACTTCACGTAATGCATAGTTTTGCATCCTACTTTTTTCAGTTACTACAACACGAATATTTTATTCACTATTTGACAAAGTTTGGTTTTAAAATAAGTGATTAACATTTGCTAGGCACTGTTGTAAGCGCTTTACGAATATCAGTTAATGTTCATACCAATTCCATGAGGTAGTTATCTTTCCCATTGTGCATTTTCCCAAAATAATTTCCTCGAGGGCCCTCAGTCAGTAAGCAGAGTCAGGATTTGAAACTAGGCAATGTGGCTCAGATTCTGTGTTCTTAACCCTTACAGCTTGTTACATTAAAATTTTTTTTTTTTTTTGTGGTATGCGGGCCTCTCTCTGCTGTGGCCCCTCCCGTTGCGGAGCACAGGCTCCGGACGCGCAGGCTCAGCGGCCATGGCTCACGGGCCCAGCCGCTCCGCGGCATGTGGGATCCTCCCAGACCGGGGCGCGAACCCGGTTCCCCTGCATCGGCAGGCGGACGCGCAACCACTGCGCCACCAGGGAAGCCCTACATTAAAATTTTTGACTACCATCTTAAACAATTCAGGGAAATGCAAGTTTTAATATATATATAATATCATCATTTGCATGTACGATAATTAAACAGTTCTTTCAATATAGACAGTTTTAAAATTTCAAACATTATAAATAATACTTAATAAATATATTTTTGTCCACATATTTGTCTGATTTGTTAAGATAAATTTTTAGAAGTTTAAAAATGTTTAATGTTTAAAACTCATGAACAACCTAAAGGCACTGATAGAGCCAGTTTGCTTTCTGGTAAGATTTTATTTTTAACCTTGAGACCATACCCTCAGTAGAACCTTACCAACAGTGAATATAAGAACTTAAAGTTTAATGATTTTGATTATAATTTGAGAATATTAGAAATTTATCTCGTTTTACTATGATTGTAATTTCTTGATTTACAAATGATTTTGAATGCTTTTCACATGTACTATAAGTCAGTTGTATTCTTTTTTTTTTTAAACATCTTTATTGGAGTATAATTGCTTTACAGTGGTGTGTTAGTTTCTGCTTTATAACAAAGTGAATCAGTTATACATATACATATATCCCCATATCTCTTCCCTCTTGTGTCTTCCTCTCTCACACCCTCCCTATCCCACCCCTCTAGGTGGTCGTCTTCCTCTCTCACACTCTCCCTATCCCACCCCTCTAGGTGGTCGCAAAGCACCGAGCTGATCTCCCTGTGCTATGCGGCTGCTTCCCACTAGCTATCTATTTTATATTTGGTAGTGTATATATGTCCGTGCCACTCAGTTGTATTCTTGTTTCATCTTTGCTGAGTTTTCCCTTGGTGTTTTCAAGTTTTTTCTCTGAAGTTATTGGTCTACGTATCTCCCTGATACATAGCATGAGCGGTAATTTTGTAAGATGTATTTGCATCATGTATTCCTCAAGAATTTGACTTACTTATTTTGTGGTTCTCTGGCATTTTTGCAATCAAAACATTGTGTGTATCTTCCTTTTTGTTGTGCTTACATTATCAATTGTCACCCTCATGTTAGATATTCACCTATATTGTCTTATAAATGCTTTAATATTTTATGTTACATTTAATTCTTTAAGCCATCTGGATTTTCTTTGCAGTATATACTAGTGTGAAGATCTATTTTAATTCTATTTTCCAAATGTTTCACCTTGCCAGGAGCTCCAGCTTCTTCCCACTTTCTCTGTTCCTCTTTACAAAGAGTTGTCCTACAGAGAGACTTCATTTTTTCTTTTTTCCTTGAACCTGTTTACAGTCAGCCTTTATATCCCGTCTTTCCACCCGAAAACGTCTTATCATTATCACCGATGAGCTCTACATCATCAAGTCCATTAGTCCCTGTTCAGTCTCAGACAGTCTGACCCATCATCATCCTGCACCATCCTCCCCTGTCTATTCTGCCCCCATAACTCCTGCCTCACTGGCAGTCCCCTTACTGTCCCCTTTGTTTGTTCCTCCTCGTGATCCTGACTTTCAGTGTTGACAGGCGCTAGGTCTCAGTCCAAGGACTCTGCTCACTCACATCGTGGTGTCATCTGGACACACGGCTTTGAATAAAATTCCTCTGTTCTGACTCACAGATTTACACCTGTAGCCTGGATCTCTCCCCTGAACTCTCCTGTACTTACCCTAGGTTTCTCAATATTTCTGCCTGGATGTAAATTCCGGAGCTTCTCTTCCAGAGCTGCTCTCTGTGAGCTCACCCCAACGCAGCTGAGGACACTCCCATCGTCCCATCCCAGGCCAGCCGCTTTAGATCCCCGTTGACCCCTCTCTCCCGCTCACCCCTGACTTTCACTCCAGGAAATCCTGTTGACTCTTCCTTCTCCAGAATCATCCTTACCATCTTCACTGTTTTTTGTTCCCCGTATCTTGGGTGGGTTATTGCAATAGGCTTCAACTGATGGTGCCGTTTTCACCCTTGTTTCTTTTTTTTCTCTTCAATATACCAGCATTTTTGTTTATAAAAAGAAAACATAGTATAGAGCCTACAATCAATCAAATACATTAGTAATTGTTTTAATATTGGTTCCGGGGAGAGAAGAAAAAAATAAGCCTGTCCATAATCTTCTTAGATAAGATATGCTGATGATTACAGGGGCATTAAAAAAGCAAAAGCAAATACCAGAATATGTGTAAGACTGAAAACTGTAGACACTGGAAACAGCTCTTCTCTGTTTCACCTCTGTTTCTTTACAGTCTATTTTTTAAAAAGCAATCAGAGTGAACACGTGAAACTGACAGTCAGATCATACCATGCCTCTGCTCTGTACCTTTCAATGGCTTGCCGTCTGACTTGGAGTAAAAACTAAAATAATGGCCTAAAAGACCCGCATGGTCCCCAGTACCTCTCGGGCCCCATTTCTGCTGCTTCTCTGCCTTGCTTTGCAGTTGCTGTTCCCTCCGGAAGGCTCTCCTCTGAGATACACAGGTGGGTTAGCCCTCACTCCAGCGCCTTCAAATCTTTGCTCAGTTTACCTCCCCGGTGACCCTTCCTCTCCATCCTGTTTGAAATTCCAGTCTTCCCCCACACCGCCATCCCCCTTCCACATCCATCATGTCACCCTTGTCATCTGATACATTGTTACATATATTAGAGTCTAATTCTAAGCAAATCCATCGCTTTCACTGATCTTTCTGTCAGTTATTGAACCAGTAGAATCCGATTTAATCATTACGATTTTGTCAAACATGGTTCATGTCTGGTGAGGAAAGTCTTCTTATTATTACCCTTTTACAAAATTCTCTTGGTTTTTCTTAGCTTTTATTCCAGATTAACTTTAAAAGTACTTTGTCATGTTCTAAAAGGAAAAAAATTCAAATTGAGTTTTTTATTGGGATTTCATAATGTATGGACATCCATTTGGAAAGTATTAATATCTTTACATTATTCACTCTTCCTTTCCAGGAATGTGGTATGGTTTTCCATTTATCCAGACCTGTTTTCTTTCTGTCATTCAAGTTTTGTAATTCTATATATTTTATAGTTCTCATATATTTCATATTTAAGTTATTCCTATATGTTTTAGTCTGTTTTTTTCCTCCACTGTGTGTCTGTTGTTGAAATTGTTTCCATTATATATTTTCAAAAGATTATTTTCAGGTTTTCAAAAAATTTGTACCGACCATCATTGTTCAGCTGTCTCATTAGTTGCAGCAGATTTTCGTTTTGTTATCTTGGGTTTTCTAAGTAGATGTGATGATAATCCTGTCACCTCTCTTCCTCCTGTTTCATCTCATGCTGTAATGCCTTGGCTAGGCTTCACAAGGGTGTTGAAGAATGACGGTAATAACTGGACTCTTTTCACCCTATTTACTCCTAAGTAAATGGAGGCTGACGGGTCAGGATGGATCTCTTTTATCATGCTAAGGAAGTATCTTTACCCGGTTTGCTTAAAGCTCTTTTAGAAAAAAAAAAGGAAGAGTTGGGAAGTTTGTCTTGTGCTTTCGGTTTGCATCAATTGAGTTAATATTACCTGTTGATTTGATTAACAGATTTCTCAATATTAAACCACAGAGATGGTTGTCCCAAGTGATTTTTAAAAACACACTACTGAGTTTAATTTATTGATATTTAAAGAGGATTTTGCATCTATATTCATAAGTGTCTCTAGTCTGTAGTTTTCATTTTAGTGCTGTCTTCAGTCATTTGTTGGATTCTATATTATGGTATTTTTATGAAATAACTTGGGAAGCAATTTAGCTTGTTCCACACTTAGGATAGACAGCAGTGTGTGTGTGTGTGTGTGTGTGTGTGTGTGTACATACATAGGTATTTTTGTGGTGAATATCTCCTTCTAAGAAATTTCACAGAATTTATTCTTAAAAACTACTTGGTCTCAGAGCCTCTAAATCCTTTTGATAACTTATTGATTTTTTCCCACGGTTTTTGGTGTATTCCAGTGTTCTACTACTTTTGAAGGGGATCTTAATAGCTTTTTGCTCTTCTAGCAAATAGCTTATTTCAACTGAATTTTCAAATTATAACTATGGAATTGTACATAGCATTTTCCTATACTTAAAAAAATATGTTCTAAATCTGTTGTTGTGGCTCATTCTTATTTCTATTTCTGCTTATTTTTATTTCCTCCGTTTTTCTTAGTTTTTCCAGAGGCTCATCTATGTTAAATTTTTCTTTCTAATAGTAAAGCATTTAAGATGTGTACCCCACCATTTTGGTAAGTTTTGAATTCAGTTTTTTTGTTGCCCCCAAAACTGGCTTCCATTTTAGTTTGTCTTTGATTCCCTATTCATTTACGAGTAATTTTAAATTTCCCACTGGTTACATTTTCATTCGTTTAAATTTTTGTTATTTTCTCATATTGGAGTGTGCTCAGAGAATATGACCCATGTAATTTCTGTTTATTGGTACTTTTTTGTGATCCAGTAGATGATGTTTCATAATGGTCCATGGTCACCTGAAAATAAGGTGCTTCCCTAGTTGTAGTGAAGAAAATGTTACTAATTCAGTCTTTTAAATTATATGATCATATTCTCTGTATCTTTTTATTTCGGGGGTTTATTTTACGTCTTAAGGTGTTACAGTCTCCTGCAGTAGTACGTCTGCTAATTTTTCTTCATACTGCTGACAATTTATCTCTTTCACTTTATATATTCTTTTTTAAAACATTAATTTTTTTGCATAAAACATTCATTACAAATACCTATTTATTTAGAAGTGTACTTATTTTCACTGTACTACTTGGCCTATATGAAGTTGAATTCTCCTTTGAGTGACACTAATATTTCTAACCCTGCTTTCTGCATATATTAATATATTTTTGGAAATGTGAAAATTAGGCTCCAGCATTTACTGACTCTGGGGCCCGTTTCCTTTCCACAGTGTATGAAGTGACAGACCAGGGGGCATCCGAGTCTATGGGAAGGTCACCTTGGCTTCCTGCTCCCCTCGCTGTTGCTTCTTTCCTGATAACAGCGCTTTCGGAGCACATTTGTGGTCAGCACCCTGGCTGCCTCGTGTGGTTCTCAGGTCGTGTGAGCTTCCCATTTCCACTTCGTCCGTCAGATCACACCCTGACTGTTTTATCACATGTGCTACTTCAGCCTTACACTGTGTGGAAGTTGGCTTCCAGATTCCAGCAGTAAATGGAATTTACAGTAATTCTTGTCTGTCTGCTTTTAGGGATTTGTTATGTTTTCTTTTTCATCCTTTTCCCAGCAGCATCTTAATAGGCATTTTGGTGGACAGTTGATAGAGACCACATCAGGAGGTGCTAGTCCAGTAAAACAACAGAGAACAAAAACCTGCTCCCGGAATGTTCTACAGACCTGTGGTCTCTCCAGTCAGCATTCTATTTTAAGAACTCCCATCCGGTCAGAGTGTAACAGAACGCTCGGCTAGGTTACTGACGTGCTGGTGGTGGGAAGGGGCGACAAGTAAGGGGACAGAGATTTATAATATGGCCGAGCCTGTAATATGCAAAATAAATAACTTTGTATGTATGTGTAAGACTGTGAACCAGGTGGGAGGAGGAGGGGTGCAGGGGGGTCAAATCAGTGCTGACCCCCACACCCAACACACACACACAATTAGTGAGAATATTCGGCTGGTTGCTGGGGGAAGAACAGCTTTGAGAGGAAATAATTATGGTTATTTTATTTTGTAAAGAAACGCATAGGGAGGAAACAAGATGAAACGCTATGAAAAACAGATGAATTAAGGAAGAAAATATGTTTGAAATGGTTAAGTCAAGAAGATGGGTATATTAATGTTAACTTTACTCTCTACTTCTATGTGTGTAGAGAACATTTTCATAACAAAAAGCATAAAGGAAAAGATGACTCAGTGTGGGACATACTGTCTTGACACACTAGCCAAGCCCCCTCCAGGTGATAATGTACAGCGGGTGGGAGGGCGTTGGGGATGGAGGAACACGATGTCCCGAGATCAAGTAGGGACGGGCCATCAGGACAGAAGTTGTGGCGGAAGCTGCTAGACGCTGCGGTAGAATTCATTAGGCCACTTTCTCAATATGTAGTATTTGGCAACTTAAGCCACAGTGCTTGGTCCACCTGGGTGTTGTGAGGATGACATGAGACAACGCAGACAAAGGTCCTGTACACCTGCCTGAATCCCAGGGGCTCAGCAGGCGCTGCCTTCTCTTCCTACAGAGACCTCCAAAGTGACTTGCGGGCCCAGCAGAGCTGACTGTATTGCTTACCGCAGTACGGAAGACTGCTACCTTTTCAGTAGTGTTTCTAAGAAGGGAGGAAAAAGGGGCACACTCATGTGAGTTGTGGGAGGCATGTCTGGTTTAAGGCAGGTGCTTCGATGAGGGGCTCCCACTGGGACTGAGCCAAAGTTGTGATACAGTTTATATTAGGATGTATTATAATAGGATTGGTGGACTCAGATGAGGATTCTGAAGCAAGCCTCAAAGAGTAAACAATTTGATCATAGCCGAACAATCTGTTTTTCTAAAAAGTGGTAGTTTACCCTAGTACAGGCAGGTAGAGTGGTCTGTTATTGACATCAATGAATTTTCAAAATGTTCCTAAAACAAAGTTATTTGTAACTTAATTTTCTGGGTCAAGAATTTTCCGGAATAGTAAAGTTATGATAATGTAGAGCATCAAATGGTATAGTAACATTTTGTCAGCTCTAAGCTGTGTGGCTACAGACAGCCCCGGTTCACAGGGGCTATTATGGTGTGGATTCTTTCTGTTCGATTTTGGTGTTTGTGGTATATTGCGACACTAACAGCAGATGCATGCATTGTTTGGAAAAGTTTAATGAGACTTATCCATTCGGCAATATCTATCAAAGGCCTTAAAATATAATCTTTGAGCTAGTAGTTTAACTTCTAGGAAGCAGTCATTCAAAATCAGCAAAAACATGGATGAAGATGTGAGCAAAGATGGTTATCATAGCACTTTTAGAATAGAAACAATAAAGCAAACAAAGTGATCTTAAATAGGGCAAACAGAATACAAATTATGATCTAGCCAGAGGGACACTGTATATAACTAGAACAAATCATGCTTTTCAGTAGTATTTAATAATGTGGGAAAATTCTCTCCAAAGTAAATTAAACCAGGATATAAAAGCATATGAAATTATAACATATACGACTGAATGGAAATACAGCAACATTTCACAAGTGGTTATCTCACAGTTGTGAGATGACAGATTAATTTCATTTTCCTATTTTATTTTCTACAAATATTTAAAATAAATATTTTTCTTATCTGAAAACACTAAATACTAATGATGATGATGATAACATGATGGAAGGGTGGTCCACATGCCTTCCAAAGAGGAAAGGATCTGTCTGTCTTTGCTGCAGTGTCACTAATGATGTAACAGAGGCAGTAAAGTCAGAGTGAGGGATGTCTAGACAGGGAGAGTTGGTTGGGTGTTCATCCTGGTTCTGAACATGGGCTGTAACCTGTGTTCATAAGGATTAGCATCCTATGATATAGGAAATGACTGTTGCCTTCAGATACACTGGATATCCCTTGGTGCCTTTCAGCCCCAGATAACATTGAAAATCCCACCAACTGCTCAGTAGATGTGCCTGTTCCTCATTGGTTCATCATCCTTGATCATCCTTATCAGGTCTGGTTTGAAACTCCTTGAGGACTTCTCATTAGTAACTCTTTCCTCCTCATTGGAAACTTCTATGACTCCTTGATGTCAGGACCCTTATTTAACTAGGGTGCACAGAATTTACATGATCTGCCTACAGATGTGTTATGGGTTGAATTCTCTGGGTCAGCTGCCACAGAGGAAGAGATGCTTGCAGTTACTCTCCACTATCATTTCTATGCAGCTGCAGCCCAAATGGCCACCAGATGCTGAATGTTAGCTGGAAGTCCATCCAAACTGCATTTTCTTATCTAAAATTCTAATTGCTGAAATGAAGGAGAGAAAAAATGAAGTAGAAAAACTCCAAAAAGAGGCAATTAACGAGCAGGGGGATGATTGGGTACTGAAGCAAAAGATAAAATTTTTTCAGAACGCAAAGACTAATGCTGAGAGAAGATGAATGTTTCTAACGTTATGAAAGGCAAATATAAGCCCACAGTTTGATTCTGGGTATGCACTGGAGGGTATTACTTGAAATCTGAAGGAGGTAAGAGGAAGAGTAGAGTAGGTGTCGCTCGAGTGATGGAGAAGGAAGTAAAAGGGAAGGCGTTTTATGCCTGTTATCTCAGATAGCAAGCGGGCCGAGCCCTTTTCCTAGTCCTCTCTCTGCCACCAGCTCTTCACATGACCTTCACTTTGTAGGACTCAGATTTCTTTTATTTTATTGAAGTATAGTTGCTGTGCAATGTTATATGTTACAGGGGTGTGTAACATATAATCAATGTGATTCACAGTGAGGAATCACATCTCACAATGCAGTGATTCACAATTTTTAATGGTTATACTCCATTTATAATTATAAAACATTGGCTAGGACATCCCTTGTGGTCCACTGGTTAAAACTCCACGCTTCCAATGCAGGGGGCGTGGGTTTGATCTCTGGTTGGGGAAGTTCCACATGCCATGCATGTGGCAAAGCAAAAAGAAAAGGCTATATTCCCTGTGTTATGCAATATATCCTTGTAGTTTATTTTATTCATAAGTGTACCTCTTACTCCCCTTCCCCTATCCTGCCGCTCCCCCTTCCCTCTTCCCAGTGGTAACCACTAGTTTGTTCTCTATATCTGTAAGTCTGCTTCCTCTTTGTTATATGCACTTGTTTGTTGTATTTTTAAGATTCCGTATATAAGAGATATCATACAGTATTTGTCTTTCTCTGTCTGACTTATTTCACTTAGCATAATGCCTTCCAAGTCCATCCATGTTGCTGCAAATGGCAAAATTTTGTTCTTTTTTATGGCTGAGTAGTATTCCATTGTGTGTGTGTGTGTGTGAGTGTGAGTGTGTTTGTATATCACATCATGTTTATCCATTCCTCTGTTGATGGACACTTAGGCTGCTTCCATATCTTGGCAATTGTAACTAATGCTGCTGTGAACACTGGGGTGTGTGTAGAATCATGAATAGAATTAGTTGGGCTTGAGAGTACTTTCTGATTCAAAAAGAATTTTATTGTGTAATAAGAATGTAAACGTTCCATTATTAATAATAATAAATACTAATGCCTCAAAATATTATAGAGACTCTAAGTTTAAGAAGTTTTGGGAAGTGTTTGTAAATATTTGAGGTCACCTGTGACATAATTAAAAGGAAGTTAGTGATTCCTAGCAATGCATGAAATAACGTGGCGGAATCTTCCTCTCCCATGTTGGTCCCTAAGCAGTGACAGATGCCTGGAGCACAGGTTTGAACTTCTGTCTACGTGCATACTGGCTTTGGTCTGAGAGAAAATGCCACCCAGTATGGTTTTGGAGGGATGACATGGGAAAGTAATTTGAAATTCTTCTCGTACTCCTCCTACCCCATATCTTTGTGCCTGACAGTGATTCCCACAACACACTTGCAGCAAGTGAGAGCCCTGGCCCAGGGTCCTCAGGTGTAAAATCCATGAGGAACCAAAGCCTTTGACTTGTAGGAAGCTACAGTAACCCCCACCCCCATGCCTAGGGCCATGACACTCCACAGTATAAGGAGTGTCTACCTCAAATGCTGCTGCTTTCTGGGGCCAGAAGGTGAGGTCCTGACTCAAGAGTTGGCCTGCGCTGTTCTGAGTCATGGACTGTTTCCTGGTTCCTATAGTCTCCACCTCCTCTTGCCCCCAGAGCCATCGAGACTGAAGGCTTAGAGTATGACTTTCTCGAGTGAGATTTGCCTGGCAATGTGCTCACTCCTAGAGGGAAATGAGCTTAAAAGGTATTTAAGAAGTATTACTATTTCAAAGGAAATATAAAATACAAGATTATAAATTTCATCAGAGGCATAAATAGTAGAATGGCTGAACTAAAAAAAAATTAAAATTAATTTGATAAACTAAAAAGACAGATTAGCAGTTTGAATCAAGAACAAGAATATTAAACATAAAAAAGTCAAATTTTAAAGAAACAGCAGATGGATAAACAGCAGAATGAATACTGAGGAACCAATTAAGTCTTTGGAAGACCATATTTAGCAAATTTTCAGTGCGGAAAAAGGAAAGGCAGCTAATGGAATATACATGGCTAAGAAATATGAAGAAGGATAGAGAGAGCCATAGTAATATCTGAAAAATAGATCTCAAAAAGAGAATCTTTTTAATGGAGATGAGAAATTGTTTGAAATAACAAATTTCTTAAAATTAAAAAAAAAATTCTAGAGGGACAGGGTTCAAGGAATGTCAAAGGGGAAGAGAAGGAAAGGTCCACTCCTGGAAATATAATAAAATTTAAAGACATTAAAGTCAGAGAAAGTTCCAAAAGTTGACAGATAAAATAGAATAAGAATCAAATTAACAACAGATTCTTCAGCAACAACACTTGATGCAAGATGATAAGCATTTAAAACCTAGAAGCTTATTTACAAAGTTTCACTCAAATATGATATGTATGGTATGATAAAAATATTCTTCCAATTTTAAAATCTCAGAAACTTTATCAGAACTCACAATCAATTGGATTAAAGTAGATTTTATAAACTACTCAAATAAAAGGCAAGACAAATCTAGGAGTCGTCACAAAAGCTATATGAAATGAAGGTTATTAAATATCTTGTTAAGGTTTTATTGTAACCTAAAATAGCAAAGATACAATAGAAAAGAAATTATAAGTCTAGATCTTTACTGCTACGAGAGCCACCAGCTATTTGAAACGTGACCATTTTGAATTAAAATTGCCTTCAGTATAAAGTACACACAAGATTTCAAAAACTTATTATTAAATAATGTAAAATATCACATTAATATTTTATATTAATTACCATTTAAATATTTTGAATATATTGGGCTAAATAGAAACAAAATTAATTCATCTATTTCTTTTTACTTTTATGTGTCTGCTACAGATATAAAATTTCACATGTGCTTTAAATTATATTTTAATTGGAGGGCACTGATATAGATTATCATGATGGGAGCTGGAGAAAAAGGAAACTGAAGTTCTAGACTTACCAGGTCTAGTTTTACAGGTCTCAAAATAAGAAGAAGTAAGGATAAAAGAAATATGCAAAAGCTTAAAAAATGATTATGATAGAAACAAAATCAAGAATATAAATATAAATGAATTAATTACATATTTGAAGATAAACTTTGACTAATTGGATTAAAAATATACAGATATAGACTCTTTACAAGAGATACACTTAAAATATAAAGACATGGAAAAGTTAAAAGTGAAAAGATGGAAAACAGACATAAGAATATTAAGCAAATTAAGCTTGTATGCCTATATTAACATCAGATGCAATTGTGTTTAAGATGAAAAATACAGTAGTAGAGATGGAATGGGACATGATATAATGATATATGAGTCAGTTTACTTAGACAATATAGCAGTTTTATGCATGTATAAGTCTAATGGAATAGTTTCAAAAATAATGAAGAAAAAACTGATAAAACTATAAGGAAAATCCACCATCGTAGCAGGAGATATCAATACATGTCTTGATAATTGACAGAAGAACAAGCACCTAGGTTAAAGAAAATAAAGCAATACAGCTAGGAAGCCTGATTTAGTGGTCTTATATAGAGTTCCACACTTCAATAATTGAGAAGAAAAATTTTTCTCCAGCAACATGAAATAAAAAATAATCATGTATATTTCACCATAACAAAATCTCAGTGGCAGTTATCGTACAGACCACAATCGTTCACTACATCACTAATTTAGAATTTAATAACAAAAAGATAAATGTAGAAATTAAAAACATACTGATAAATACATCATGGATTATGAAAGAAATTATCATAAAAAAATTAAAATAATACATAGAGCTGGTAACAAAAATGCTCCATATAAAAACGTGTAGCATTTGCAAGAGTGGTGTTTCAAAAATTTTATAGTCTTAAATATTTGTAACAGAAAAGGAGTAAATCCTTAAATAAGGAGCAGATTCTCCAGCTTAGAAATGAGAAAATGTTATAGAATAAACCTAAAGAAAAAGAGATGATAAATTTAAAGGCAGAAATAATGGACTAGAAAAATAGGTTCCACTTGAGATCAACAGAGTCAGAAGTTATTCTTTGGAATAAAAATACTGTTGGAATAGATAAACTTTTGAGAAAGACCTAATCAAGAGATAAAGACACACATACATACTACCATGAATAAGGAGGACAGAACTGTACATAAAATGGAGATTTAAAAGATGAGAGAATCTTACTACTTTGCTGGACTTCTTAAAAACTTAGACAAAATGGACAATACCATACTAAAATTCATCTAAAGTGATTAATTAGTAGCCTTGTAACTAGTAAAGAAATTGAGGGGCTAAGAATCTTTCTAGAAAGAAAATAGTATGCCTATATGATTTTGTAGACAAATTCTTCCAGGAACTGATAGGAGAAATCATCCCAATTTTACATAAGCTTTTCCAGAAATACAAAATAAATGAAACACCCACTTAGTTTACAAATATAGCATTATTCTGTTACTAAAACTAGAAAAGAAAGGAAAACTATAGATTCATTTTACTGTTTAAGATAGAAACAAAATTCCTAAACAATATATTAGCAAATTAAGTCCTACAGTGTACTTAAAAATAATCATAGTATACCATGATCAAACTGGGTTTATACTAGGTATTTAAGAATTATTTATTAGAAAATCCACAATGTAATTTACATTAACAGATGAAAAAGCAAAAAGCTGTATGAACATCTCAATAGATACATAAAAAAGTATTTAATAGAATTCAATACTTATTGTTAATTGAGAAAAACATACTATTAGGAAATCAGGAGTATTTGAGAACTTCCAAAACCTGATAAAGAGTGTATTTGTAAGATTATCCAGAGAAACCGTAAAATAAAATGTGTACATATAGAAAAATATTTATTACAAATAATTGGCTAATGGGACTACAGAGGTTGGCAAGTCCAAAATCTGCAGGGTGGGCTGGCAGGCTGGAGAGCCATAAAGACCTGATGTGAGAGGAGTCTGAAGTCAGTCTGCTGGAGAATTCCCTCTTGCTCAGGGAATGCTGGTTGTCTTATCTTTTCAGGCCTTCAGCTGATTGGACGAGGCCCACCCACATATGCAGGGCAATCTGCTTTACGTAGAGTCCACTGATTTACATTTTTTCTTTAACATTTTTATTGGAGTATAATTGCTTTACATGGTTGTGTTAGTTGCTGCTGTATCACAAAGTGAATCAGCTATATGTATACATATATCCCCATATCCCCTCCCTCTTGCAACTCCCTCCCACCCTTCCTATCCCACCCCTCTAGATGGTCACAAAGCACCAAGCTGATCTCCCTGTGCTATGCGGCTGCTTCCACTAGCTATCTATTTTACATTTGGTGGTGTATATATGTCCATGCCACTCTCAGTTCATCCCAGCTTACCGTTCCCCCTCCCCGTGTCCTCAAGGGCATTCTCTACGTCTGCGTCTTTAATCCTGTCCTGCCCCTAGGTTCTTCATAAACATTTTTTGTTTTTTTTTTAGATTCCATATATGTGTTAGCATACCATATTTGTTTTTCTCTTTCTGACTTACTTCACTCTGTATGACAGACTCTAGGTCTATCCACCTCACTACAGATAACTCAATTTCATTTCATTGTGGCTGAGTAATATTCCATTGTATATATGTGCCACCTCTTCTTTATCCGTTCATCTCTTGATGGACACTTAGGTTGCTTCCATGTCCTGGCTATTGTAAATAGAACTGCAACGAACATTTTGGTACATGACTCTTTTTTTTTTTTTTTTTTTTTTTTTTTTGTGGTACGTGGGCCTCTCACTGTTGTGGCCTCTCCCATTGGCG
>NC_041229.1:1280719-1281553 GCF_002837175.3 Physeter macrocephalus
GGTGATACCTCATTGTAGTTTTGATTTGCATTTCTCTAATGATTAATGATGTTGAGCATTCTTTCTTGTGTTTGTTGGCAATCTGTATATCTTCTTTGGAGAAATGTATACTTAGGTTTTCTGCCCATTTTTGGATTGGGTTGTTTGTTTGTTTTTTTTGATATTGAGCTGCATGAGCTGCTTGTATATTTTTCAGATTAATCCTTTGTCAGTTGTTTCATTTGCAAATATTTTCTCCCATTCTGAGGGTTGTCTTTTCGTCTTGTTTATGGTTTCCTTTGCTGTGCAAAATCTTTTTAAGTTTCATTAGGTCCCAATTGCTTAGTTTTCTTTTTATTTCCCTTTCTCTAGTTGGTGGGTCAAAGAGGATCTTGCTGTGATTTATGTCATAGAGTGTTCTGCCTATGTTTTCCTCTAAGAGTTTTATAGTGTCTGGTCTTACATTTAGGTCTTTAATCCATTTTGAGTTTATTTTTGTGTATGGTGTTAGGGAGTGTTCTAATTTCATTCTTTAACATGCGGCTGTCCAGTTTTCCCAGCACCAATTATTGAAGAGGCTGTCTTTTCTCCATTGTATATTCTTGCATCCTTTATTAAACATAAGGTGACCATTGTGCATGGGTTTATCTCTGGGCTTTCTCTCCTGTTCCATTGATCTATATTTCTGTTTTTGTGCCAGTACCATACTGTCTTGATTACTGTAGCTTTGTAGTATAGTCTGAAGTCAGGGAGCCTGATTCTTCCAGCTCCATTTTTCATTCTCAAGATTGCTTTGGCTATTCGGGGTCTTTTGTGTTTCCGTACAAATTGTGAAATTTTTTGTTCTAGTTCTGT
>NC_041229.1:1281565-1282411 GCF_002837175.3 Physeter macrocephalus
TCATCTTTAATTTCTTTCATCAGTGTCTTCTAGTTTTCTACATACAGGTCTTTTGTCTCCTTAGGTAGGTTTATTCCTAGGTATTTTTTTCTTTTTGTTGCAGTGGTAAATGGGAGGGTTTCCTTAATTTCTCTTTCAGATGGTTCATCATTATTGTATAGGAATGCAAGAGATTTCTGTGCATTAATTTTGTATCCTGCTACTTTACCAAATTCATTGATTAGCTCTAGTAGTTTTCTGGTAGCATCTTTAGTGTTCTCTATGTATAGTATCATGTCATCTGCAAACAGTGACGGTTTTACTTCTTCTTTTCCGATTTGGATTCCTTTTATTTCTTTTTCTTCTCTGATTGCTGTGGCTAAAACTTCCAAAACTATGTTGAATAATAGTGGTGAGATTGGGCCACCATGTCTTCTTTCTGATGTTAGTGGAAATGGTTTCAGTTTTTCACCATTGAGAATGATGTTGGCTGTGGGATTGTCATATATGGCCTTTATTATGTTGAGGTTAGTTCCCTCTGTGCCTACTTTCTGGAGAGTTTTTATCAGAAATGGGTGTTGCATTGTGTCAAAAGCTTTTTCTGCATCTATTGAGATGATCATATGCTTTTTATCCTTCAGTTTGTTAATATGGTGTATCACATTGACTGATTTTCATATATTGAAGAATCCTTGCATTCTTGGGTTAAAACCCACTTAAGCATGGTGTATGGTCCTTTTAATGTGCTGTTGGATTCTGTTTCCTAATATTTTGTTGAGGATTTTTGTATCTATGTCCATCAGTGATATTGGCCTGTAGTTTTCTTTTTTTGTGACATCTTTGTCTGGTTTTGGTATCAGGGTGACG
>NC_041229.1:1282547-1284195 GCF_002837175.3 Physeter macrocephalus
CCTTTTTCATTTCTAATTCTGTTGATTTGAGTCTTCTCCCTTTTTTTCTTGATGAGTCTGCTAATGGTTTATCAATTTTGCTTATCTTCTCAAAGAACCAGCGTTTAGTTTTACTGATCTTTGCTATTGTTTCCTTCATTTCTTTTTCATTTATTTCTGATCTGATCTTTATGATTCCTTTCCTTCTGCTAACTTTGGGGGGGTTTTTTTGTTCTTCTTTCTCTAATTTCTTCAGGTGTAAGTTTAGGCTGTTTATTTGAGATTTTTCTTGTTTCTTGAGGTAGGATTGTATTGCTATAAACTTCCTTCTTAGAACTGCTTTTGCTGCATCCCATAGGTTTTGGGCTGTCATGTTTTCATGGTCATTTGTTCGTAGGTATTTTTAAATTTTCTCTTCGATTTCTTCATTGATCTCTTAGTGGCATGTCTCTACGTATTTGTTGATTTCCTCTTTGATTTCTTCAGTGATCTCTTGGTTATTTAGTAGTGTATTGCTTAGCTTCCATGTGTTTGTATTTTTTACAGATTTTTTTCCTGTGATTGATATCGAGTGTCATAGCACTGTGGTTGGAAAAGATATTTGATATGATTTCAATTTTCTTAAATTTGCCAAGGCTTGATTTGTGACCCAAGATATGATCTATCCTGGAGGATGTTCCATGAGCACTTGAGAAGAAAGTGTATTCTGTTGTTTTTGGATGGAATGTCCTGTAAATATCAATTAAATCCATCTCATTTAATGTATCATTTAAAGCTTGTATTTCCTTATTTATTTTCATTTTAGTTGATCTGTCCATTGTTGAAAGTCAGGGTGTTAAAGTCCCCTACTGTTATTGTGTTCCTGTCATTTTCCCCTTTTATGGCTGTTAGCATTTGCCTTCTGTATTGAGGTTCTCCTATGTTGGGTGCACAAATATTTAAAATTGTTATATCTTCTTCTTGGATTGATCCCTTGATCACTATGTCGTGTCCTTCTTTGTCTCTTGTAATAGTCTTTATTTTAAAGTCTATTTTGTCTGGTATGAGAATTGTTACTCCAGTTTTCTTTTGATTTCCATTTGCGTGGAATATCTTTTTCCTTCGAAATTCCTTTAGCATTTGTTTTAAAGCTGGTTTGGTGGTGCTGAATTCTCTTAGCTTTTGTTTGTTTGTAAAGGTTTTAATTTCTCCATTGAATCTGAATGAGATCCTTGCCGGTAGAGTAATCTTGGTTGTAGGTTTTTCCCTTTCATCACTTTAAATATGTCCTGCCACTCCCTTCTGGCTTGTAGTGTTTCTGCTGAAGGATTAGCTGTTAACATTATGAGGATTCCCTTGTATGTTACTTGTTGCTTTTCTCTTGGTGCTTTTAATATTTTTTCTTTGTATTTAATTTTTGATAGTTTGATTAATATGTGTCTTTGCGTGTTCCTCCTTGGATTCATTCTGTATGGGACTCTCTGCACTTCCTAGACTTGATTGACTATTTCCTTTCCCAAAATAGGGAAGTTTTCAACTATAACCTCTTCAAATATTTTCTCTGTCCCTCTCTTTTTCTCTTCTTCTTCTGGGACCCCTATAATTCGAATATTGGTGCATTTAATGTTGTCCCAGAGGTCTCTGAGACTGTCCTCAATTCTTTTCATTCTTTTTTCTTTATTCTGCTCTG